>NW_027187391.1:52574456-52598210 GCF_028583685.1 Petaurus breviceps papuanus
ACACACACACACACACACACACACACACACACACACACACACACACACACACTAGCCATGTAACCTTGGGCAAGTTACTTAAGCCCAATTGCGCTCCAAAAAGCCTGGAAAAAAAAGAAGAAAAGAAAAGGGATAGGGGCAAAGGAGAAAATAAAATAGGTGGTGGGAGGGATATGATGGAGGGAAATACAGTTAGTCTTTCACAATATAACTATTATGGAAATGATTTTTGTAACTATACATGTACAACCTATACTGAATTGCTTATCTTCCCAGTGGAGGTGGGTGAGGAGGGAAGAATGAAAAAAATCTGGAACTCAAAGTTTTAAAAACAGATGTTTAAAAAATTATTTTTTAAAAAAATCCTGGTATTCCCCTGCTCTAGAGGGCTCACTATATCAGTACTACACTTGATAAAGGTAGATGATTGACTTTAGCTTTACTGCCCCTGAGAACTTTCCAACTCACAGATTTGACAGCTGCTAACTCCCCCCAGGAAAAAGATAAGTATCTCTCATGATACTTGATGTGTCTGCTTCAATTTCAAATAATGTATTTGAAAATGTCATTAGCAAGAACGAATACACTTTTTTTTACCCTTTTTGTAAATTATTGGGAAGTTTGTGTATGAAAAGTGCTAATAGAATTAAATACTCTTTTTCCCCCAAAGTAAATAAAAATATTATTTTTATTTCTTGCATTTTTTCAGTTATTTATTGCAAATATAGATCATTTATCCTGTGAGTTTATGTATTTGGTTGTAAGTTGCAGGCATAGCTTTTTGTATTTTCTCAGAAATTTTTATTGAATAGTCATTATATTGCCCTAATGTATTTTTAAGTGTGGTGTGTTTATAAAAAACTTATCTTTTATAATCATTATTTTCTACTGTGCTCTCTACATTGTTCTGTTGATCTATTTTTCTACTCTTTCCTCAGTACCAGAAAATTTTTATAATTATTTTTTCTAGAAAACTTTAATATCTGCTACTTTTAAGCAAGAGTATGCTTTTTTCTTTTTCCTTTTCCTTTTCTCCTGTATTCTTCTTGTGTCTTTAGTTTATCTACTTACATTTAACAAATAAATTACTTACCTGTTAGTAGGTATGGTTATTTGATTGCATAAACAATGAAGTATTTCTTAGAGATTTATAGTTTTCCATTTCAAAGTGCATGTACTTTATATATGATACCTTCCCAAAACACATGTATGTATACACACACATAAACATACAAAAATCACTACTGATTACCTGGTGGTATTGTGATTTAGTGGAAAGATGGGTATGTATTCAGGTGAAGAGACCAGGTATTGAGTTCTGCTTCTTAACATTTACCATTGTATAATACCACATATTTGACCATGTGACAAGTGATCTAACCTCTTTGAACCATAGTTTTTTCATCCATAAAACTGATATAGTTATACATGTGTTACCTATTTCACATAATTGCTATAAGTAATAAATATAACAATATATGTAAAGTTTTTTGTCAAACTTAAAGCTATATTAATGTCACTTTTTAAAAATCAGAAACATGATTAAAGTAAGGGAGTAATCCTCTGGAGGAGGATACAAAAAGCTCCCTTTTTAAAATAGGTTCTGAACATCACATTGTGATGAAAATGTCACACTGCTCACATAGACAAATATTATATGAATAATGATATTATGAACTCTGATTTTGATCTCATTTCTTTATATTTCTTTGAAACTGACACAATTCCTCTTTGCCCATGTTCTCAGCTATACGAATATTTCTTCTTTCAGAAGGACTTCAAATACAACAGTATTGATGAATTTGGAATTCTAAATAAAATTCCTAAATGCATTTCTAAATAGAAATATTGATAGAATTCTAATTTGAAATTATTAGAATTCTATTAGAAATTAGAAATAGAAGTTTAATAAATTAGACATTATATTTAGAAATTCATCAATGTTTTATTGTTTCACAATGTTTTTCTTAGGATCCAGAATTTAGTCACTCTACTGTATTCTCTGCTGTATTCAGATATCATTTTACCACCTCCATCCCCCACCCCAAAAGAGATAAATAATTAAAGATGTCTTAAATTGTTTGAAACATATGGTGAACACCAGTGAAACTTTGTCTAAGACATTAAATTCCAAATCAAACGGGATAAAAGCCTGTTAGGTTCTGAAGTCTTTCCCTTTCCAGGCCTCAAAGTTCTATTTATTAAGAGAATAGAGCAGAATGGCTGAATATTGTCTCCTAAGAGAAATCCTGTGAAACAATGAGGAATTTACTTAGCTCAGTCTTTTTTTATTGTTCTTGGTTTGTGTTATTACCAGAAGCAAAGGGTGAAGAGGTTAATCACTAAAGATTGCTTCAATATTTGAGTGTTTTGCTTGCCAGTTATTTATTTTTAAATAATAGTTCATAAAGATAAGATAATTTAAATTCAAAGGGCAGTAGGTGAAATCACCTTCAACTTGGCAATCAACAGATTTCCTGGGGGCTTGAAGCATCTTATCAATCCCATTTATAATAAAAAGGTTTTTTTTTTTTAGGATTTTTCTTTTTTGGTTTTGTTCTATCTTTAAGCTTTTCTGCACACTAGAAACCTGATAGAAAGATGCCCTTCACCCTAGACTAATACTATCAGGCACTAATCTCATTATCTATAAATATACAGATTGATTTTTATACCTTGGGCCTTTGGGGTTTTGTTGTTGCTTGTTTGTTTGATTTCTGTTTTTCTCTATTGAAATAAGAAGGAATGAGAATGAAGAACTCAAGAGAAAGTCACTAAACTAGCTATAATAACCCCTCTTGGGCAACATTTACATCTTTGTATTTTAATATAGTGCCTGGGACTTAGTTAACATTAAGCTTGCTTGATTTAATGATTGACTGCTAAAAGATAATTTGCTGATTGAATGTAAGAGTATAGTTTTCATTATTTTGAATACAGAAATCATTCATAACCCAAAAAACAAAATGCAAAATAGATAATACAAATGGAATAAATTTTTGAATAACTAAAATTACCATAGAATCAGAATCAAATTATAAGTTTAGTCAATAAGAATTTATTAAGAATATACCAGCTGGAGAGAGAAAGAACAAGAAAAATAGTCTCTAAAACAAGTAGACATCCAAGATACATAAAGGACAAATTAGAGGTATTCTGAGAGGAATACACTAGTACTGAGGGAGACCAGGAAAGGTTTATAGTAAGAAAGTGACGTTTGAGCTAAGACCTGAAGGAAGTCAAGAGGTGAACATAAGTGGGGGGGGGGGGGGGCGGCGCAAGGGAGCAATCATTCCAAAGTGCTGAGGACATGGAATCAAAGAAAAAAGAAAGGAAGACATGAAGGGGAAAGTATGTGTAAGAAAACTTGAATATAGAAAAGAGGCCAGGTTATAAAAGACTTTAAATATCATATAAGATTTTCTCCATGAAAAACACTGATTGGGAAAGGTATATACATTAAATATTTGTATAAAATTGAAACATCAAAAATATATGAGGAATTGTAAATTTATGATAAAGAGATCCAGTTCCAATATACAAATGGTCCAAGGATATGAAAAATTTCCGAAGAAAAAAAGACATATAACCTATTGACAACCACACAGGGCATTATTCAAAACCACTAATAATCTGGGGAAAAACATGAATTAAAACCATAAAATATCATTTAAAGCTATCAAATTAGCAATGAAAGAAAAAGAAAAAAATATTATTGTAAAACCTGCTTACTGCAGTTGGAAGAGAGAGAGCTAGTTGAGCAACTCTGGAAAACAATTTGGAATTATTAAGAGAAATTTACTTGTTCAAACCTTTTGAACCAGAGGTCCCAATACTGAGCTTATATCAAAGACAGAGAAGGATCCCATATATATCAAAATATTGAACAGCATATTTTGCAATTGCAAATAAGCCTGGAAGCAAACTGATATCCCCTCAACTGATGAATGGTCAAACCAGCAGCAGTACGTGAAAAAAAAATTAAATTTATTACATATAAGAATTAAAAATTTGAGAAATTCAGAGGAATATTGTGGTATGTATATGATTGAATATCTAGAAATACATGTAACCAGGAGAATATCATACATGATGTCTATAACAATTTAAAATGAAAAGCATAAAAAGGCAAAAATATGAGCCCAGTGATGGGTAGAATAAATTAGTAAACTGTGACTTATGGATATTGTGGAATATTACTGGGCTATACAGAATGATGAAGATAAAAAATTTGAAAGATTGAGGAAAGACATATATGATGATGACTTAAAAAACTAACATCACAGTATCTTTTAAAAAATAATAGAATTAGGGTATTCTATGAAACATTGAGGTTGTGACTTGCCCATGGTAACACAGCTAGCATAGGTCAGAGTTATTTCTTCCGTACTACCAGACTAGCCCTTCTATTGCTTGTTCCATGCTTGCTGTCACACATTGTCTAAAAGACAATACAAATTTGGCAATAAAATTAGGCCAAGCAAAAATGACATGCTATCAAAGCCAAAGAACACCTGCTTCTAAAATTAAGCAGTTTTATTTAAATGTATTTAAAATTAAAGTGGCAAGAAATTGAGTGTTTTTTTATAAAGTGTCTGTTTTGATCAAACTAAACAAGTTAGGGAAAAAAATCAAGTTTAGAGAAAAAAAGGAGCTTTTGCTAGTCCCAATAATCACCCATAAAGGGGAAAAAAAACTCAAGCAAGAGATCTTTCTTCACTTGTTTTGTTCTTGTTTTTTTTTTTATTTCTTTGTTTCTTTTTTGCAGAGGCATGTTCTAGAAAGTTGTAGTATTTCATCCAGAATCTAGCATTTCTTAAGATTTGTATGAGTTTCCATTTGGTTTTCTACTTCCCTTCCTCTATGATTTTTTTTTTACCCAAGTCTTCCATCTACTTTAATTGGCAGTCACTCTATTTTGAAATTATTCATAATCAAAACAGGTATTTGTTCAACAGAATAGAATCAAAAATTAAAAATTATTCAATGTTCAGCCACAGAGTGGGGTGATTTTTTTTTAGAAATTTCAGGTATTTTAAAATACTTGGTTTCAAGATGGTGAAGTAGAAACAGGACTTCCACTGGACTCCAGCTCCCACCACCTCCAATTCATGTAAATGGTGACTCTGAACAAACTTTAGAGTTAAAGAACCCACAAAATGACACAGAGAAGCTAACCTCCTGTTGAAGATAGCCCAGCAAGCCAGCGTGAAGTGGCCATGACCCCAGCCCTGTGTGATCCTGAGGTTTTAGCTCCAGGGAAGTCCTGACCTACCACCAGCTGGAGGGATTTAAGATCACCAGCAGCTGTGGCAGTTTCAAGAATTATCAACCCATTTATGCTAAGGACAAAGTGAGAGGTCAGAGCAGTGTGGGCTTCAGGATGCAGTAGTTTGGGAGTGTGGTCTACCTTTATCCCCTGGAGGGAGAAACCACTGATATGCTGCAATGGTGCAGCTGCTGCCACCTAGCAGCTTCAGCTCCTGGACTGCAGACTGTAGGGGGACCAAGGTACCAGTTTGAGGGGTAATTGCTCTTGCTTTAACCTTCTTGGATCTGGATTGTGGTCTATGGTGGAATTACTGGGGTGTGTGACCAACTTACCAGAGAATGTTGAGGCTTCAGAGAGATCACCCAACTAATATCTTTGGCAGCTGAGAAAACCCCAGCAATTGTGACAAAGCTCCCCTGTATGGTGGGAGAGTCCTACTGTGGCAAAAAGCCCAAAAGCAAAGTAATAGAGTGGTAATATGAATAAACGAGGGAAGCAAAACAAATAGAGGAATCCAATATTAGAGTCCTATATTGGGGGCAAAAAGGATCAAAGCATGGAACAGGAGGAAGACAGTGAAGTCAGAACTCCTGTACCAAAAGCTTCCAAGAACAATATGAGCTGATTACAGGCCATAGAGGAGCTTAAAAAGGATTATGAAAACCAAAAAAGAGAAGTGGAGGAAAAATTGGAAAAAGAAATGAGAATGATGCAAGAAAATTATGAAATGAGGGTCAACAACTTGACTGAAGAAAATAATACCTTAAAAAATAGACTAACTTAAATGGCAAGAGGATCAAAAAGCCAATGAGGAGAAGAATGCTTTAAAAAGCTGTATTCGCTAGATGGAAAAAGAATCTCAAAAGCTCACTGAAGAGAATCATTCTTTCAGAAAAGGAGTGGAGCAAATGGAAGCTAGTGACTTTATGAGAAATCAAGATACTATTAAATAGATCCAAACAAATGGAAAAATAAGAGGCAATGTGAAATATCTCATTGGGAAAACCACTAACCTGGAAAATAGATCAAGGAGAGATAATTTAAAAATTATTGGACTACCTGAAAGCAATGATCAAAAAAAGAACCTAGAAATCATCCTTCAAGAAATTCTCAAGGAAAATGGCCCTGATGTTTTAGAACCATACAGCAAATAAGAGGTTGAAAGAATACACCAATCACCTCCTGAAAATGATCCCAAAAAGAAAACTCCTAAGAATATTTTAGCCAGGTTTTGGGAATTCCCAGATCAATGAGAAAATATTACAAGCAGCCAGGAAGAAACAATTTGAATACTGTGGAAACACAATCAGGATAACACAGGATCTGGCAGCTTCTACACTGAGGGATTGAAGGGCTTAGATTATGATATTCCAGAGAGCAAAGGAGCTGGGATTAAAACCAAGAATCACTTACCCATCAAAACTGAGTATCATCTTTCAGAGGAAAATATGGTCATTGAGTGGAATAGAGGGCTTTCAAGCATTCTTGATGAAAAAAAAACAGAATTGAATAGAAAATTTGTCATTCAGATGCAAGAAGCAAGAGAAGCATGAGAAGGTAGACAGGAAAAGAAACCATAAGGAACTTATCAAAGTTAAACTATTTATATTCTTACATGGAAAAAGGATATTTGTAACTGATGGAACTTTTCTAAGTATGAGAATAATTGAAGGGAATATATATACACATGCATATATATGTCTATATAGGAGGGTATGGGCATATGAATATATATGTGAATGTGTGTACAGGTATACATAGATAGAGGCACAGGACCAGTTTAATGGGAAGGGATGATACTTAAAAGGTGAAATTAAGAGGTGAGAGAGGAATATAATGAGAGGACATAGGGAGAGACAGTTGGGGGTAACCTATCTCATATAGAAGAAGGAAGGGAAATGGTTACAAAGGAGGGGAATAACAGGAAGTCAAAAGGGAATGGGTCAACCTTTCTCATTGAATTTGGCTTAGGGAGGGAATGACATAAACACTAAATAAGATATCTCACCCTACAGGAGAGTGGGGGGGGAGGGGATAAGAGGGGGGATGATGGAAGGGAGGGCAGGCTGGGGGGAGGAGTTGGAAGCACCCACTTTTGAAAAGGGATGGGATCAAAGTAGATAATAAAACAAGAGGGAAATGGGATAGAAGGGAGGGAAATATAGTCAGTCTTTTACAATATATGTACTGTGTTAATGTTTTGCATTAGTTATACATGTACAACCTATACTGAACTGCTTATCTTCCCAGTAAGGGTGGGTGACAAGGGAGGAAGGGAATGAATCTGAAATTCAAAGTTTTAAAATTAAATATTTAATATGTATATACGTATGTATATATAAATACATATATATATATATATATTATCAATATTATTTTACATGTAAATAGGAAATAAGATATATAGGCACTGGGGCATAGAGATCCACAATGCCCTACTGGAAAGTTGGAGGGGGTATGGGAGAAAATATGGGAGAGAGCAGATTGGAGGAGGGGATATCCTGTGGTACTGCTATTTTGGAGTGGTGGGTAGGGGAAAAAAAGGGAGAAAATTTGTAGCTCAAAATCTTGCGAAAATTAATGATGTAAATTAGAATTTAAGAAAGCATTTGATTAAAAAATAATAAAAAATAAAATCTAAAAAAACACTTGAATTAAAAAAAGAATAAATTTTAAGACTTGGAACTTTAGTAACATTGAGTAGATAACAAAATAATAAGAAAATGTTGATCAAATGCATAAATAGCAAAGAAACACTAGTTCACTTACAAAGATCTCTAAAATTCTGATGTAACAATTAATGGACAATTATAAATGTTTATATTCATATGTTTAATGTTTAAAGTGCTTTAACAAATATCAAAACATATTTTAAAAGCCTGATGTATTAAAAACAACCTGACATTTATAAAACTTATATTATATTCCAAACATAATATTCTCAAAAGTTTTAGTAAGGGGTAAACTAAATCTTAATTTTCCCCAAACAAATGGAGGAATGACAACCAAATAATTTTCTCTAGGTCTATAGGATTTTTCTCTTTAGTGATGATGTCCTAAACATCCCAGGTCCTATTGCTAAATAAATGGGGTATTTTTTGTCTGTTTGATTTTTTATGAACTACCAGATAAGGAAGAGTTGGAGATGTAAAAGGTGGAAAAAAAAATAAAATACATTAAGTAAAAGAATTCATTAAGTAACTTGAAAAAAGGCTTATTTATAGTCTGTTCATTCAAATGTACATGTTTTTTGCCATTTTCTTCCTGTCTAGAACACAGGATCATCAAACTAGTGCTGAAAGAAACTTTAGAATTCCTTTCTTCTAATTCTTCCACTTCCAAGAGGAGAAAATTGAGGCCTAATGAGGTTAAGGATTTTGATAATCACATAGAAAGTAAGGAAGATTTGGGATATTAACTCAGGTGATAGTCCAATTTCTGCTCATGTAGTGTTCTTTCATTGAACAATATTTATTTGCCCAATTGTTTCCCTTCAAGCTTCTAGAGGGATCTATCACTGCAAGATATAGGCTTATAATATTATATAATTAGAACTAAAAAACAAAAGTCATTGGGTCCAATCCCCAACCAATTTTAGAAAATTGAAAACTGAGGAATAGAGAGGTAAAGCGAATTGCCTAAGATCACATAAGTAGTAAGTGACTAAGGTGGTATGACACTGCTGCATTCTGCCCTCCCTTCAGACTAACCCAAGGTATTGTGTCTAAATCTGTTGGCATATAGTTCATATTTTTGTCTTTTCCATTTATTTGACTTATTTCACCTCACAATCTCCTAAACACATTTCTTCATTGTAGAAACCATCTTTAATTCATTTGTTAGGAAAAAATCCTTTAGTTGCTTTTGGACATCTAAAAGCTCAATGGGTTTCATTTTCACAGAAGAAAATACTTTGATTTACTTTTAGCTATAATCAAAGAAAACAGCAGTATTTCAAAAATGTCTTTCTACTTCCAAATGAGTACTTTAAAAATCCTCTCTAGGGAGAAAATGCTTACTTTCAAAGAAATATTTCTTTTAGACTCTACTTAAAACCGATAGATATAATGAGTTTAAATGTACACAGCACTTAATAATCATCATAAATCCCTTGACATTTGTGACCTCATTTGATTCTAACAATAATCCTGTGAAGTAGACAATGGTAGTATTATTATTTCCATTCTTTACATGAGGAAACTGAGGCAATGGGAAGTTAAGTGACTTACCCAAGGCTATACAAAGTAAAAAGTTAGGTTGCAAAACTAACATCTCTGGAATCAAAGTCTCATACTTTCCTATATACCATGCTGTTTGTTATTAGATGTAGTTCTAAATGGATTAAAATCAGATCTTTTATCTTTAAATCATCACATCATATGCCAGACAAGCATTAATGTCTTATTTCAATCCCTTTCTTCAAGTCCTGGATGGAACTTTCAATCAGTCCATCAAAGAGGATGTACTAAAGCCCTTACTATATGCTAGTCACCAAATAAGACTGTCCCTGACTTTGAAGAATTTACGTTCTGCAGGAGGGATACCTGTTCACAGGTAAATAAATACAGGATCTGTGGAGTGGGATATTCATGTTTTAAAGGATCCTTCTACAAATGTACTCCAAAACTTACCTGTATTATTCTCTGCTTGAGTATGTTTCCTGGTTCCTACTTGGGATCAAATCCATTGACTCTTCTAATTCTCAGTCAAGTTCCCTTACCTTTCGTTTTATAATAATCATTCAAAGTCTAAAGGGGGAGCACTTTTATATCTCATTTCTTCTGTTATTGAATTCCCTGTATACTACAAATTAAGACATTGCAAGTCTGTATACACACTGGGCAATCTTTCAAGGACACTCATATTCTAAGGAAATCCCCTGTTACAAATTAGCATCATCTGAAGTCCATTAGAATACCATACCTTATGGAATAGCTAAACCAGACAAAATGGTCATTCCTCAGGAACCAGGTCCTTATAGGTGATGATCATTTAAGTTAGTGGAAGAGGCAGAGTTTTAGAGCCTGGGCTTGAAAACTCAATCTCTGGCTTACTTACCACTTATTTGTGAAGTGTACTGATATGCAAAGGAGCCGAGAGGTGTGCCTAGGTTGTGCAGTGAATACAGCACTGGCCCTGGAATCAGGAGGATCTGAGTTCAAATGTGAACTCAAACACTTAACACACACACACACACACACACACACACACACACACACACACACACTAGCCGTGTGATTTTGGGAAAGTCACTTAACCCCAATTGCCCTACCCCACTACAAAAAGCCAAAAAACAAGGGGGGGGCCAAGAAAGCATAATTTTAATATACCAGTCCCTTTTACCAATAGAAGATTCCTATTCCATATATATCTTTTTAGAGGAACCATCTGGAATCACCCAAATAACTGCAGGCAACTCCAGAAAAGGGTAACTGTATGACCCAGCATTATATGTGCAGAAGCAATTAGGCATAGTAACAGGTAAGCATCTAATTTTCAAAATCAGTATAGAAAGTATCATCTTGAGAAAACTTACAGATTCAAATTCATAATAGCTACTTATTCTATTCATTCCTTCTTGGAGGTGGATAACATCTTCTTTCATAAGTCTAAGTCTTTCCACATTTTTTTTTCTGAATCAACAAGCTCATTTACTGTACCAAACCAATCACATTCTATCTGAGAGATTGTCTTTTAAAGTTTCTCCCCACCCCCAGTTTTCTGCATTCCTTCTATTCTTGGCTGCATAGGTTTTGTTTATGCAAGAAAATTTGAATTTAAAACAATCAAAATTATTCATTTTACTCTTCAACAATGCTCCCATCTTATGTTATGGTTTAACATACAATAATACTGGATCTCCTTCCTTTATATCTTCCCCTCCCCTCCTTGGTTTCTTTGAAGTTTCTGACTTATTATGAATTAATGTTGTTATATTTTTCCCAACTCAATAAGATATTTTTTTAGGAATTTAATTGAGATGATATTACATAAATAGATTAGTTAAATAAATTCTTTTTTTACTATATAGGTTTTACATATTGATGAACAATGATTATTACTTCAATTATTTTCATCTAATTTTGTTTGTATAAAAAGTTTTTGGTTGTTCTTTTGTCTATTTTCTCAGGTATATTCTTAGACATTTTGTATTGTCTAGTTATTTTAAATGATCTAAAACATATTGAATAATATTACTGATACAGTGTGGTTTCCTTATTTTTCTTTTGTGATTACTTTTTTTTATTTTGTCTGAAATCATGATTAATACCTCTGCTTTTTTAATATAATAAATTCTATTCCTGATCTTAATTTTCTGTTTGTGTTAATCTATCACTTTTATAGCATTTCTTAAAACCAACACATTGATGAATTCAAATTTTTCATCTAATGTCAGTTTCCATTTTAAGAGTAAATTCATCTCATTTACATTATGAGCAATAATTACTTGAATATTTTCCTCTTTCCCACTATCCTCATTATCCTTATCACCTAATTTCTATCTTTCCTCCCTCCTCTTCTTTAATTCTACCCTCTCCCTTGCCCTCCTATTCCTTAACCTATCTACCCCTCCAAGAATCCTTTATCTTATCCGCCCACCCTATAACCTTGACCTCTTTCTGAATTAGAGGTCTTTTATATCTTTCTAGATATATATGTTGTCTCCTCTTTAATCCATTCCCAATGAGAGTAAGGTTGCAGTACTATCCCACCTTCTCCCCGTTAGTTTCTTCTATACCATTTTTTTTCTTGTTTTGCCTCATTTGTAAAATATAATTTATCCTTTTATCCTTTCTTACACAATTTTATTTTTTTAGTATCACCCTATCATACTCAGTTCAGTTCAAGTCTTTTTTTCAAACAATCCAAATAAAATTGACAGGCATAATAGAACTGATATTTTCATATATAAGAAAATGACTTGGCCTTATGGAGTCCCTTACAATTATTACTTAATGTTCACTTTATATGTTTCCTGGATGTTATATGTCAAACTGTCCCTTAAGTTTTGCTGCTTTTGTCACAAATACCTGAAAGTCTTTGAATTCATCAAACATTGATATTTTTATAATTCAGGATTATACTTAACTTTGCTGGGTATTACCTGGATTGTAACCCTAGCTCTTTTGTTCTAGGAAATATAGATTTGTAAGACCTATATTCCTTCAAAATAGTAGATGTTAGGTCTTATGTAATCCTTACTGTAGCTCTAAGTTATTTACATTGATTCTTTCTTATTGTTTACAATATTTCCTCCATAATCTGGGAGTTTTGGAACTTGGTTTTGATATTCCTTTAAGTTTTGTTCCTGGGATCTCTTTTTGGTGGTGATTGGTGGATTCTTGTATTTCTGCTTTGCCTTATTGTTCTAGAATTTCAGAGCAATTTTTGTCAAAAAAATTTTGACATTATCTTGCCTTTGCCTGATTCTAGTTTTCAAGCAATCAATTCCTTCTTTAAGTTTTTGGTCCTCCATTTCAAGTTGGTTGATCCCTTTCATAAGTTTTTTTAAATTTCCTTTGATTGTTCTTATTTTTTCCCACTTTTTACTTGATTTCTCTCATTTGATTTTTAAAATCCTTTTTAAGTTCTTTCAGAAATTAATTTTCGTGCTTGGGACCATTTGACATATCTCATTTAAAAAGGAGTGGCTTTTTTTTTAGCTCCATTATCTTCATCTGAATATGAACCCAGATCTCCTCTCTCACCATAGTAGTTATCTATAGTTGGGTTCTTTCTCCTTTACTTGCTCATATTTTTTTTTGTTTAATTTGTGTTTTTGCAGTTATTAGTGTGATAAAGTACTAGTCCCAAAATATGAGAAATAATACCCCAAGCCTCAGTTTGTTCTTAGTGTCATTTTCTGGGGTCTGTCCTGGGGCTCAGTCTTGGGATCTCTTCTCTATTCCTAAACCACAGCTAGAGTTACTAATCATGCTGTCCTGCAAATAATCTTATTCCCTACAGTCCCTCCAGTGGCTGCAAACTACAGCTATTCTCTCTGCCCAAGAACTGAAATTGGGCCCTCTGCTTTCCTGAAAATGTCCACAATCAGCTGGGTCCCTGTCTGTCTGCTCGGTACTCACAGGTGTGTGGTACTTCCCAAGGCCTCAGCATGGACCCATCTGGTCAGCACAGTTGTACTTGGCATTCCTCCACAGTGGAAGGTCCTGCAATGTTTTCCCCCTCAGCCTTCAGATCTCCACACTGTCCCTGAGATGGATGTTTTTAAGGCTAAGTCTACCTCACAAACCCGACTGCCCCCAGGACTTGTTTGTTGATTCAGCAGAGTTGGCCTGGAGGCATTTGCACTTCATTCAGACAGAATCTCTGCTCCAGGAGGTCAGGTCTTTCCTGGGGTCTTAGGTTGTTTTAGGAGAACAACTGCCTTACTCTGACTTTTGTTTATTTCCCCTGCTTTATATTCCTTCTGAGGCCATGTTCAGGTTGTTGTTATTGTTGTTTTTTTACTGTGGAGCTGTGGAGGAAATTTGGAGAGCTGAATGTTTTCTGATCTACTCTGTCCATTTCCCAGCATCTTCTCCCCTGGATCCTTTTAACAATGCTTTCCAACCTTTTGCTCCTTTCACTGGTCAATATCTGATCCAGAGACTCTAACATCATGTCCTCATCTGGCCTGGTCAATACAATGTCATCATCATTGTCAGGTATATATAAATGCTTTCAAGAGGAGATGATTCTTTCAGGCCTCTGTCCACAAAATATATCAATGTAAGGGAGACTTCAGGTAGCTTGTGGAAGGACAATGAAAGTATGTTGGACTCCTCAGGTAAAATTGAATTGCTCCTGACTAGTCTATGCCACAGGACTAAGAAAGAAAAAAAAATGAAAAATATAACAAAAATCTCAGTGAAGTCAATAATCTTATTTCATCTCCTTTGATTTATCAAGTCTCTCACTTCCATGCTCATTTTCCTGTGTCATCTAAACTTAATAAATGAATGATGAAGTGAAATGCCAGGGTCAGAAAAAGTACTTCCACCCTAGAATTTCCATTCCCAGGTACACCTCCTATTTGTTATCCCAACCTCAAGCCTATTTATATTCCAATACATCCTTTACACAAATGACAAAGTGATTTTCCTAAATATAGATCTAGTCATATCACTCTTTTGCTCAAGAAACTCTAATTGCCTCTATAGACCCTATTCCCACTAGGTCCAAATTTAAATTCCAATTTAAAAACAAGACCTACTTCTAGTTCCTGGACACACTGGGCCAGACAACCTTGTCTATTATTACACTAGCACTCTAACTTTAGTGAGAGGGTCAGCAATAATCAGTGAGTGTTGAACTTGAACCTTATACTTGAACTTTATACTCCCTGACATTCCACACCAGTACCTATCCCATTAGGTGTGAGGTGGGTCCTAGTCCCTTTTCCATTGAAAGAACTCTCCATACAGTAACAGAAAGACTCTTTTCATAGGATGTCACAATTCTGCATCTTCTCATGTAATTGCCTTAATATCCATATTTTCAGGACCCTTTTCCCAACTCAGTGATGATGGGATCCACAATCCACTTCATCCCTGTTATTGATTACATGAAAATCTTAGTGATAAGTCTGAAATCAGCACCCTGTTAGTTTAGGTTTTAAGTTATGATTAAAATTAAGCACTTGTCATTAAATAGTAAACAGATTTACTTAACCATAGCCAGGCTATTTGATGAGTACATTTTCTGCAAAAGCAACAACCCTTATCTTCATATGGAAATATGTCTGATCAACAGAGCAGAATGGAGAGATTGACCTTGTCATGCAGACAAAGTAGATGCCCCAGCCTATCTAGCCTTAACCATTTTTGAGGGCTACAGAGCACTCTGGTAGACATTGGTTCTATCACAAATACAATGAACAAGGATGATTCCAGAAGGCTTATGATGATCTAAACTACCTAAGAGAAATATTGCAGATTTAAGGTACAGAATGAAAA
This sequence comes from Petaurus breviceps papuanus, assembly GCF_028583685.1. Lineage (NCBI taxonomy): Eukaryota > Metazoa > Chordata > Mammalia > Diprotodontia > Petauridae > Petaurus > Petaurus breviceps. The sequence goes on from NW_027187391.1 coordinate 52,589,688, forward strand.
ATGCATTTTTGGATTGTTACATTATTTATCTTACCATAATGCAGAAATATTCTGTATGATAAATTAAGAGCTCTGAATTTTTTCTCATCTTAATTGTCTATCTTTTCCAATTTCTTACTGTTCTTAAATGTATTTCTTTGTCTTCATCATGGCCTCCAATTCTTCCATCACATAGCACTTTGGAAGAAAATAAGTCTCTCTGGCTGCACTTTCTTCCCTTCCCAATCTCATTCTCTTAATGAACTAGTTTAATTAATTGTCATCCTTTACTCTTCAATCCCTTGTAACCTTGCCTTATTGTTACTTGTGGCTTGCCAAAACACAATCCTAAATTACTGTAACCATCTGCCTAATCTACTAGTATTCATGTACTACTGAACAGAATTGGAAGAAGGCTTAATTGGCTTAGACCATTACAAATTTACATTATCTGGTCTTAACTAGGCCCTCACTGATACAAAATAATCCCCCCTACCTTATGCTCTGTCTCACTCTTCATAGACAGTGTTCCACATCTTCTGTTCTCTCCCAAACCTTTCACTGAATGCCAATTAACCATGAGTATTCATTGAGGTTCTGCAGTGGTCCCTCTTCTCTTTTCTCTCTATATTCTCTCATTTGGTGACTTTATAAGTTCTCAGGGGTTCTGTTACCTTATCTACATCGATGAATCTCAGATTTGCACAAAATAACTAGCATTAATACAGCACTTTGAAGCTTACAAAGCAATTTACAAATATTATCTTATTTTGTATTTATAATTATCCCAGGAGGTTGGTGCTATCATTCACATCATTCTGTTGATAGAAGACTAATGCAGACAGAGGTCAAGTGACTTGCCCAGGGTCACACAGCTATTGTGTCTAAAGCAGAATTTGAACTCACATCTTCATAATTCCTAGTTCAGTTCAGTATACTAGCATGCCTCATTTATATATCTAGTTATAATCTATTTCATGAATTATAGTCTCACTAAATATTGTACATTTCTAACTGAATGTCCTATAGACATCGCAAATTCAATTTGTTCAAAATAAAACTCATTATATTTTTACCCATATCCATCTTTCTTGCAAATATCAATATTATATCCAGGGTACGCTAACACTTCTATTCATAAACCCCGGCAAACATGATGTTACTTTGGCCTCAGAATTGACAAATTTCTCATTTCAGTCTCTACAAAATTTCTTGCATTTCTCCCAGTCTCTTCACTCAACCACTCTGCTGGTTCAGAAATTTATTACCCCTTACATGAAGTATTACATAAACTTCCTATTTGTTATCCAAACTTCAAGCTTCTCTATATTCCAATATATCCTTTAAACAGCTGACAAAGTGATTATAGATATGTCCATATTACTCTTTTGCTCAAGAAATTCCAATTGCCTCTATAGACTTTATTGCCACCAAGTTCAAATATGAATTCCAATGTTTGGCATTTAAAACTCTTCAAAGTCTGCATCCTTTGGATTTTTCAGTCTTCTTAAACATTTATTTCTACTTCATAGACTTTATGATATAGTTATGCTGTTCTATTTACTAACGTTTATATATGATAGCCACCTATAATCTCCATGTCTTTGTATGGTCTACCTTCCATCCCTGAAATGTATTCCCTCCTCAGTTCTGCCTTGCACAAAGTCTAGCTTCCTTCAAAACTGAGCTCAAGTGAAACTGCTACATGAAATCTTGTCTTACTCTACAAGTTGTTAGTGCCTATTTCTCTCAAAACTGACACATTCATTTTGTTTATAATCTATTTCTAATTATGTAGATATAGTTATCTATCAAATTAGAATCTAACCTTCTTAAGGGTAAGGACCTTTTAACTTCTCATTTTGTGTCTACAGTGCTTAGTACAGGCCCTGATATCTAGAAACCACTTAATAAATGCTTCTCAGTTGGTTGACTTTAAAAAATGCCAATCATTCCTCAAGTTGAAGGCCATGGTTGCTTTGATTACTAAAGCAATATTGTCTGATTATTTAAGGAACTGTAAAAATGTATCATTCATTGAAACTAAAAAAGCTAAATAAAGTCAATGCTTCTCATTAGGAATAGGTAGGAAGATAGTCAATGATTTCAGATAAAGTCAGAAGCTGGAAGCACAGAGAAATCCTCCCTCATGTGTTGAGTGGGGCTATTCCTGGAAGTTTCTGAAATAGAGCATTCATTTGCAGGTGCAAGGTCTAAATGAATAGCATCCACAAGATTTGTACACAGTGCAGAGTACATGTCAGCAGGGCAGTGACAAACACAATGTTGGCCAGTGAACAGAGCTGCTTTCAGGTGAACGCAAGTCATCAGGGCATGATCCAATGATATGGTATCCAGCACAGCCAACCTGTCCAATAAAGCTGAGATTTGATGTGACCAGCTAATTAACATCATTAGAAGACCTCAGTGATTCTGACAGGTTTTGCAATATAAGAAGCTTCAAGTTGCCTCTCTGTGTATTTTTCCTATGTGTGTCCACTGTCTCCACTAATGGTGTATGTATTTGTGGGTAAATATATCCCAGACTTATGGGGGAAATGATGTGCTGCAATTCCACTTATAATGCCATGCCATTAAATGTCTTTGCTTTGACCTGATCACATTTTTACATGCACCCTAGGTTTTGGGAAAGGAAATGTCATAGATTTCAGAGAAAGGATTGGCAGGATGCCATGTAAAAATATACTTCTGTCACAGGAAGTCATGAAAAGACAGGAGGTGTTCAAGAATGAAATTCTAAGGACAGAAAAGGAAGTTTCCAATGAAGAGAAAAAAAATGCAATCTATCTGGTCTGAAACAAAGATCTAAGCAAGGCCACATAACAGACAGTGAATATAAGAAGGCTTAAACAAAAATATTGTTAGAAATCAGTAAAGTTGAAAATAAATTGGAACCTGCAGTGGCAGTCAACTACAAGAAGAAATAGTGCCTTTGCTTGAAGACAATAAAAATAAGCACTTCCAATTTTTCCCCCAGAAAAGGTAAATTAACTTTGCAATAGAAATATAAGAACAAAAACTTATTGTCATTGAGATGATAACCAACACAAATAAAGAGATAGCTGTCCTTAATGAACTCAAGCTGTCTAGATCAGAAGAACTGTATCCTGGGGTCTTGAAAGAACTGGGCTATGTGATGGCTGAGCCACTGTCAGGGAAACATGAAAGATCAAAAATTAGAGGATCAACCAAAGATTGGAAAAGGACCAATGCTGCTTTTATTAAAAAAGGAAACAGAACAAATTCTGCAAACTCTAGATCTTGTCTTCTATGCCTGGAAAAGTTCTGGAATAGATCATTAAAGAAATTGTTGGTAAACATCAATAAAGGGATGCAGTGACTACAAAAACCATTCTGGATTAAAGTCATGACAATTGTATGATTTTGTTTGTATATTTTTGACCAGAATTACCAAACTATAAAAGGAAGGAAATACTATTCTTTATATAGTTTACCTAGATGTTGTCTAAGTTGTTTATTATATCTCACAGTATTGTAATAGAGAAGATGAATGGAAATCCATTAAATGAGAATAAAGTCAGATTTATTCATAAATCTGGACAGATTTATGGACAGACTAAAAAAGTATTTGTTAATGTCAAAATAGTAGTACATTTCTAGGAGAGTAACTTAGGGATCTATGCCTACTCCTTTGCTGCTTAACATTTCTATCAAGGACCTGTATAATAGCAGAGAAGTGCTATCAAATTCCCAGATGACATGAAGAAGAGAAGTTCAGCTAAAAATATATCACATAAAAGAATAAGGACCCAAAAGAACTTTGATGGAGTAGAATTTTGGGTTCAATCTAATAAGATGAGCTTCAGTAAGAAAAAGTAAAATCTCACCATTGGCTACAAGTCTGAACCACAACTTTATTGTAAACGGAGTTTCTAATATAGGAAGAAAAAAAAATTCTTCTTCATTGATGCAGTTCAATGAGTTACCTGGGACATTGAAAGGATATGATCTGTCCACAATCACACAATCTGAAAGATTTGAGCAAAATCTTCCTGGATTCAATTCTGATGCTCTAAGGCAATGCTGATGTCTTGCACAGAGTATATAAAATTTTTGTTAAATTAATTGATTAAAATTTTTAAAAGTAGGGGTGGCCAGGTAGCACAGTGAGTAAGAGCACTGGCCCCAGTGTTGGGATGACCTGGAGATTGAATTCCAGGCTCAGACACTTAGCACCCACCCAGAAACACCTGCCGTGTAACCTTGAGCAAGTTACTTAACCCCAATTGCTTAGGGGTGGCCAGGTGGCTCAGCGAGTAAGAGCACCGGCTCCAGTGTTGGGATGATCTGGATCAAATCCAGGCTGAGATATTCAGCACCACACCCAGAAATAATTGGCCATGTAAGCTTGAGCAAGTTACCTAACCCCGATTGTTTAAAAAAAATTTTTTTTAAAGTACATCTCAGTATCTATAAAATCATTTAAGCTTATTAATAGAAAAAATTCATTTTAAAGTCTTCCTAATGCCCTAGGACAGAATAATTAGTGTTTAAATGCTGTAGTTACCTCTTGCTCTTCATGATTTTAAAAAATTAAAATACCAAAATGATCATCACACCAAAAGTATGCACCTATACATCATATAAGACATTTCGCATAGATAATGAGCAAATTGAAAATACAAGTTTATCTGATAACTGAAGACGGCATTATATTATCAAAAAATATGATTGTTTCATGTCTGTCATGTACATGTGAAATATGAAATCTAAAGTTATTTCTGAAGTGTTAGCGATTGACTGCCAAATGATAGCTGTTCCTTGGAGACAACTAGAACTATGGTGCACAGAGAAAATGAGAGATGTGTTTATGGAAGAATGTTAAAAGCAAAATGGGGCATGGGATTGCTAAGAAAGAAGATCTGTTCTAGTTTCACTGCATTATTCAGCCATAGAAGAGAGTTTTGAAACAAATGAATTTGACCAGGTATTATTTACCTCAAAAGACTTCTCTAAAATTTTCCCATGATTTCTTTTCTTGTTAAAAGGAACTGCTTTTCACACCTGATTGACTGTTGATTCGATAAGATTAACAAAAGGAAGACCAAATGAGAAATGTAGGCCCCATAATCAACCAGAATCACTTTCAAAACACTAAGAAAGATTTCCTAGAAAACGTCAAATATGGAGAAAGTGATGTGAGATGAACAGGAAGAGCCTCCTCAGATATATAGTTAGGAAGTAGAAAGTATTGCTGACCTTCCATTCTCAACATGGAGAATGGCATGTACAATTCTGGACATACCCAAACTCAAAGAAGAAATTTGTTTTGCTTTAATATTCATATTTGTCACAAGAATTCTGTTCCTTCCTCTCTCTCTCTCTCTCTCTCTCTCTCTCTCTCTCTCTCTCTCTCTCTCTCTTTCTCTCTCTCTGTCTCTCTCTGTCTCTGTCTCTCTGTCTCTCTCTGTCTCTCTCTCTGTCTTTCTCTCTTTCTCTCTTCTTCATTTTCTCTCTTTAAATTTTGGAAGCAGAAGTTGAGAGGAAGAGAAAATAAAGTGTATTTAACTGAAAAATAAAAGTAAAAACAAATAAAAAATAATACTGCTAGCTTTTAAAAAAAAAAGTAGTAAGACAATTAAGTTCATTAGGGATAAGAAAGAAGTGGGAAATGTTGAAATAATCCTGTGCCTTAAAACACAGTCCAGAAACTGCTATATAGGTACATATTTAGTTAAAAAATTATGCAGGACACATTTTTAAACTTTTTTATACATCATTAATATTTCCTCCATCACTTCCTTAGGCCTATAGAATTAATGAAATCGTAACTCAAGAACTGATTTGAAGTGTGCCAATTTCAAAGTTCTAAATGCTCACAATAAAAAACTTAACAAGTGGCTCTAGGGATCTGACTTGAGCAGGCTCCAGTTCATTCTTGGGTCTAAAGGTCCCTTTCCATACTTCTTTTTCCCCTTGGGTAGGACATATTCCCTTCTACTTTTTTTTTCCCCTGATGAAATCCTCCTTTTCTTTCTAGACCCAGGTAAGAACACAAAATTTGGAGTCATAGGACCTAGTTTGAATCCCAGCTCTGCTATCTTTCTTACCTTGGGTAATCAAGCAATCACTCAACAAATATATTTATTAACCAAATACTATATGTAAGCGTAGAGTTGTGCCCTGGGGTAACAAAAGCAAAAGACATACTGTTCCTGCCCTCAAAGTACTTGCCTTCTAAAGGGAAACAAACACAGTTCCTTCCACTTCTTGATTGAGTCCAGGATGTTGGTAGAAATTCCCTTTTGCTAACTCCGTCAGGTATGTACTACCCCTCCTGCATTCACCCTACTCCTATCCCTTAATTATTATCATCAGATAGAGAAGAGAGGTAGAAGAATAACAAATATCTGATTTGTTCATAAATGTTCCATTTTCTTGAGGAGTAGGGGTGCATGGGTTGTATGTAATTGTCTCCCTCAATGAATGAGCCAAAAGTGAACTGGGAGACCATCTAGACAGATAAAGAAACTGAAGTCCAAAAAGGTCAAGGCATTGTAGCAGGGAATAAATTTTAACATTTGTCTTTGTGCTCAAACATCTCAGGTTATTTCTACTAAACCATGCTTGCTAATAGTCTCTCAAATATATACTCTTTCCAAAACTGTTGCAACCAATTTAGCATGAAATACATTTTCAAATGGTCATTGATTGGTTGGTTAGTTCACCAAATTAAATACCTATTACCCAAAATGGCTCATAATTTGAAGTGCTTTTCAGAACATATATTTGCTTAAAACACATGATAAAGGTAATCATCACAAGGCATTAGACAATGCAATAAATGTAGTTTTATAGAACAAAACAGGCCATTTTCTTGGCTCCCTAAGGAACTCAGTGACACATGACAAGATCATTACCTGCTTGTAGCATATTAGGAAGGTACCTTTTTATAATTAAATGTTCTGATGAAAACTAATTGAATTCTTTGGAAACAATTGTGGTAAGAATAAAATGGATATATCTCAATGAACACATAGTAAACATACAAAGAGGTAGAAAATTAAAGGTCAGAATTAACATTCCTGGCATGTGGTATCAAATCTTTGCATTCTGGTTGTTTAAACTTTTGATGTTAAATAGTCAGGGTGGTAAAGATTAAAATTGTATAATGCGGCTTGTCTCTTACAAGCACAAGTCAGAAAATAAATGAAAATGTGTTGAGTAGCCAGAGTTGACATTGGAGAAAGGAAATTTGACAAATAAGTCACTCCTTCATATATCAATCTTTTACATTTCTCCACTTTATTTGGAAACTAGAAGTGTGTTGAACAAGAAGAAAACATATTGAAAAGCATTTACTAAAAAGAAAAAATTTCTATAAAATGTTTATTTGAGCATACATTAAAATCATAATATGAAAGGTGTTCATATATCATCCTTTTATATTTTGCACATAATATGCCCTTTTAAATTCCTACAACAAGTAGAAACAAGTACATATTTGGGAGGAAAAAAAATGGAAGCAATTGGAAAGTAGCTATATGTGTGTGTGTGCAATTAAGATAGAAATTCCATTCATTCCTGCCTTCATCTTAAAATCTTAATAAACAATTTATTGCAAGCATCTCTATACTTACATGATAGAAGCAATGTGGGTAGAAATAGACCACTAGTTCTGGCATTCAAATCCACTGAACCTAACTCAAAAACCATCTCTATGGATTACTGCCTATGTGACAGTGGGGAAGATATCTTTATTTATAAAATTCTCTCATCTATAAGCTGAAAAACCTTAGATGACCTCTGAGATCTCTTTCAGCTCTAGGCCTATGATCTATTAAGCCCAAAATTAAAATATCAATGCTGAAAATAGTTATCACTGTTTCATTTACTTAGACCAGGGAAAATTTTTCAGCAGTGCCATTACAAAAAAAAAAAATCATGCTATGCACAGGGACCTGAAGCAAGACAACACCGTAATCTCTGAGACATCTGATATTGTCTTCCTCAAAGTGGCTGATTTTGAACTCAGTAAAGTCTATGCTGGATTGTTACCACAGGCCAACAAAAATGGGGATGAGAATAAGCATTGATTGTCCTCAGCCTTTGGCTCTGACTTCTATATGGCCTCTAGTGTTTACAATGGACTTTATGCTGCCAAGGCAAGCATTAAAATTTGAGCCATTGTAGAGCAGATCAATTTCATTAACACTGAGACCAAGAAGAAATTGTTAAGGTCCCACATCAAAGAGGGGACAGAGATTATAGTGTAACTACATACCCCATAGAATGGACTACTTCAAGACTGATCAGATGTTTTTTGATCTGAAAACAAAAAATGAACTGAGTCATATTTCCTGCTTAAAATTCAGGGTGAAAAAATCTAGGCACCTTATAAGTGTATTGACTTCGCAGCAACTCACAATCTCTTCAGTATGTGCATAGAAGAACGCAAAGGATCAAGACTTGATTGGCTGTTACCAAGACAACTGAAGCTCCAGGTGTAGAGAAGCTTTTAAGGAGCCATTCTCTCTCTCTCTCTCTCTCTCTCTCTCTCTC
>NW_027187391.1:52598310-52622743 GCF_028583685.1 Petaurus breviceps papuanus
TCTCTCTCTCTCTCTCTCTCTCTCTCTCTCTCTCTCTCTCTCTCCCCACACACACACATGATTTCAATTTTTCTTAACATTTTTTGTTATTCGGGAGGAAACTGAGACTTTGGCACATCAGAAGTTATTCGGTAGATAGGGAGTAGTTTGTTTAAAACAAATTCAATAGCTAAAACAGAATAAAATAGAATGAAAGAAACTAGAATAGCATCAAAACCAGTTCTCTGTTCTCTCTCCTCCAAGAAAAAATGAAGAAATAGAAACAAAAGTTCCTACCTACTGGCCACATTTATGCTGGGGAACCCTGTGGTAGGCTACACATCTCTATTGAAGTATCATTGAAGGGAAAAGAACACAGAAATAGCAGGTTCTAATTTGAGAGTTGATTTTAAAAAGTGAAATCACCAAGAAAGTAAGAAATAAAGAGCTTCTGTGGATTCATCCTATTTGTCTTCCTTGATGCTAAAGAATCTTTATGCTGTAGTTCTGAAAAAAAAAATCTTTATTTTTTTTAAACCTATTCTATCTCATGAAATATATAATTAAAGCTTCAGGCCCCTTCCTCCTACTTAGGATACCTCCTTTCTATTCTGCCTCTTTCCTGAGCTCTCAGCAGGTACCTGTATTCTCTACTCAAAGGTAGAAGCTTACACCAACATCCAATGGTGAATCCCTGCCTGTGATCACAGGGGTGGGAAACAAATGAGATATTCTTGAGCCAGATTTTTCAACTTCACCTTTGATATAAGATCTGCCTTAACACCTTCTCTTCCTTAGCAGTTTTGAAGCATGAAATTGTGTTTCAATAAGGAGTCCTTCTGCAAAAATATGAGGGACATCTTATTCAAGCCTCACTGGTGACATCCTTGCTCGTGTCAATCAATGGATATGATCTTCACTTAAGCTATTATATTCTTTCTCCCCACCTTAGTTTTGAACTATATCTTTAGAACTATATCTTATAAACCACTTTTAACCTTACCTTGCCTGACCCAGGTCACCTCACCATTCCCTAAACATTTCTTTTTTTTTTAAACAATTGGGGTTAAGTAACTTGCTCAAGGTTACATGGCCAGTTATTTCTGGGTGTGGTGCTAAGTATCAGAGCCTGGATTCAATCCCCAGGTCATCCCAACACTGGGGCTGGTGCCCTTACTAGCTGAGCCACCTGGCCACCCCTAAGCAATTGGGGTTAAGTAACTTGCTCAAGGTTACACTGCCAGGTGTTTCTGGGTGGGTGCTAAGTGTCTGAGCCTGGATTTGATCCCCCAGTTCATCCCAACTCTAGGGCCAATGCTCTTACTTGCTGTGCTATCTGGCCTCCCCTCCCTAAACATTTCTAACCACAACCTCTCCCCACCTCCAACAATGACCACTTCTAGCTTTCCTGAATAAAAACTCATTGTGAAAATGGATTACCTTCCTTGCTTGTATTTGTTTCCCTAGTGCTAGGCACAGTACCTGGCACATATCAACTAGGTGATGCAGTAGAGTGCCAGGTCTGAAGTTAATTCATCTTCCAGAGTTCAAATCTAGACTGAGACATTTACTAGCCCTGTGAACCTGGGAAAGTCATTTAACCTACGTACCTCAGTTTCCTCAACTACAAAATGAGCCAGAGAAGGAAATAACAAACCAGTTTAGTATATTTGCAAAGAAAACCTCAAAATGGTGTCAGGAAAAGTCAGAGATGACTGAAATGACTGAATAACAAAAATTCTTAACAAATTTTCTATCTATCTAATAACTCCTCTGTGGCAGGAGACTCAACCATGACAAGGGCTGGGGATATGAAGACAAAAAGTAACATTTGTCTACACTTACTTACATGTGCTTTGCCTAACACAGATAGATTGGCAAAGATGACAAAAAAGGAAAAATGACAATTTTAGATGTATTTTGGAAAAATGAATATACCATTCCAATATTAGTAAAGCCATGAATTGGTCTAGCCATTCTGGAAAGAATTTTGGAATTCTGGAAGGTACTTAGCCCATACACCTAAAGAAATCAAAGAAAAATGGGGAAAAAACTCATATGTCTAAAAAATTTATATGTATAGCAATTCTCCTTATTATATGTACCAAAGAACAGGAAACAAAGGGGTTACCCCTGAAATTGGGAGAGCAAATCATAGAATATCATTTTAATGATTATTATCTCACCCTAAGAACTATTGGGAACTTGGGAAAACTTGTGTTAACAGATGCAGATTGAAATGATCAAAACTGGAGAAAATATGCATGTGTATATATGTATGAATGTATGTGTATATAACCAAAAATCTTATAAAGAAAAATAACTTTGAAAAATCTAAGAACTCTGATGAAAGCAAAAACTTACCAAGACTCAAAACACAGTATTTCATCATATAATCATCGTAGATTTTATGCCATTTTCTTTTTCAAAAAAGTGGGATACGACCATTCTGTGAAGTTTCTTTAAAAAACAAATGTGCCAGTATTACTTGTTTTTGGTTTCATCCAGTCTGGCACCAACTTTTCACTCACTGAAAACTGTCTTTCTGCAGCTCTGTTTCCATACTGTTCAGCAAACATAATCACTTTCAGCTTGAATACTAAAGAATAGTTTTTTCCATTTACCCATAATCAGAAAGAAATGTTTCACACATTAATATATTGCTGGCAGAGGGCTTATATAGTTTAGCTAGCCTGGGAAGATGAAAGTATTACCATATCCCATGACTTACTTATGGAAGCTTCACCTGCCTGCCCACTCCCCTTTCACCTATGTCTCTTCATTGGTTTGAATGACAATACTGTCAATACCGCAGCACTCTAAATAAACCACACAAGTCAGCTTTTGGAAATAGGCTCGTAATGTGTATGTGTTCAGAATTCTAGGCTTGTGGCTTGCTGATAGAATCTTAATAAAGCTGCCCCCAGCCCCAAATATTCTAATTTCCTTATAGGCCACTCTGAACAGTAGACCCACTGCCCATATCTAACCATTCACACCCCCCCCACACTCAAAATGCTAACTTCTTCATGTATGCCTCACTGCTCACTAGAACAACATGTGTGTCCATGGACTCATATTTCTCATAGAACAGTAGGAGTTTCCATATGATGGGATCACAGCCGCTGCCCCCAGACCCATTCCTCATATTTCTCACAGAAATAACAGATGTGTCCATGCACTCAACAGCCTTAGACATGACTACGATAGCTAGTCAATCAGAAAGCAGGATCATCAAGATGCTGGCACAGGATATGGAGCACAAAATAATAAAAAGGACTTTCCCTAAGTAGGTAACTACCTGCACAGTATTAGTAAAAAAAAACTGACCTAAGGTGAACTTATGACATAGAGAGGTGTATTATAATACCATTATCATACATATGTACCCCCCAAAATGGGTTTTTCTGTATGCATTGTGAGTAATCACATGCAGAATTCCTCTATCACCTAATCCCTTAACTAACCCCTCCTGCCTTTTTAATATTCATAATTTATGTAATGTAATTGCATCTTTACCCTATAAAAATCCATCTTGCTTTCTCTGAAGTTTCTGGTTCCTCTAGGAACTTAGCCCACTTCATAAGAGGCATAAATCTCAATAAATGCCTACATTTGGATTAGAGGAGGTCTGGCTCTGAATTCCTTGAGATGGTTTCACCACAAAGCATTATGAAACTGAAACAGTTTTTGGTGTTCCTGGGTGGCCATGAGTCTAAATCCCAATATTGCAGTGCTCAAGATAAATGTGTATCCGTATGCCACTGGCGAATACATGCTGCTCTGTTTACTTTTTAAGTGGTATGATGAACATAATTATATCATGTGATGATTAAGGGTGTAAATGAATATTTTGACTAAAAAACAGGGTGTGAAGATTATGTGGTGGTGACAATTATGCAGTGAAATATGATAATGGAAGATGAAACATGCTCCCAACTTACTAGCAGAAAAATTATGAACTCAAAATGGAGAATAATACAATATAACAAGTGTGAAGTTTTATTTTGCTTGACTACACTTATTAAAAGGATTGCATTTTCCCTATAGGGGGATGAATTTGGGAGAAAGAAAAGGTGTGCCACAAAAATTGAGCAGAAAAAATAGAAGAGAGGAGAGTTATTGATGAATTATTTTAAATGGACAAGAGAGACTGAAAGGAAGCTCAGAAGGAAACAAAGAAGGAGAAAAGTTTTTAAAGTAATGTTCAATTTCTTTTATACTGGAAAAAATAGTATATGATAATGAAGATCCATGGTATTACATATAATCCTCACTTTAAAATAGTTTTTAGAGTTTCTCAAATTCATAACAAAAAAAATGCTACTTGGTTGACATTCCACCATTCCTCTATTTAATCTATAAATACAAGAGAAAAACTAGGTCAATCATCTAGACCAGAGGTTCTTAACTTTAAGGTCCACCTATACCCCATGGATAGATTCAGGGGGTACATAAACCTGCATAGGAAAAAAAAAATATATATATATATATATATATGTGTGTGTGTGTGTGTGTGTGTGTATACATATATCTATATCTACATATATAGTTTTACTTTCACTAAATTCTGTGGAAAATATAATTTCCTCCAATTAAAAAGAAAACTATTATTTTGAGAAAAAGTCCATAACACTGTTGTGAAATTTGGGGATCCCTGAAAATCTAGACATTACATTTAGACGCAGTTATGTAAAGGTAATTCAACATTTCCATGCTTGGAAGACATACATATCAAAAGATCAACAATTTTATCCTTATAGGTATATTCCCCACAGATTCAGATTACAATTGCTCATACATGAGTGGGTAGTTTTCTCAGATTTCTATGGCCTCAAAAATTCACCACCTACTGATACCTAATCTGGAATGATAGGCCATTACAATTTCTATGATGGAGAACAAATCAAGGAGAAATGACATGAAAATTTTCACACTAACCTGAAAGTTATGATCAAAAAACCAATCTGGATACAATAATACAAGAAATTACTATGGAAAATTATCCTAAAGTTCTGGAACAAGAAGGTAAAGTAGAAATTTAAAAAAATACCATTCACAACCTGAAAGAGATCCCAGGAAGAAAACTTACAAGAATGTCATAACCAATTTTCAAAACTCCCAAGTTAAAGAGAAAATATTTCAAGCAAAAAGAAAAAAAATAAATATCATGGAAATAGAGTCAAGATTTCATGAAACTTAGCAGCTTCCATTCTAAAAGATCATAGGTCTTGGAACATTACATTTTAAAGAACAAACGAGCTGGCAAATTGAGTATAATCCTGAATGTAAAAGAAAAAGGCATTTGACAAACTGAAATACTTTCATGTATTTGTAACAAAAAAACAAACAAACCAGAACTTACCAGAAAATTAGATATAAAAGATCCAGAAGAAATATAAGAAAAAATTAAAAATGAATTATAAGGTACACATTAAGGTAAAACTATTTATACATGCACACATGTATATGTATATGTATACATGCATGTAAGTATGTGTGTACATATGTGTATGTATATTATTACATTACAATATTATCAGTATTATTAAAACTGTCATCACTGCTAAGGTAGTGTGAAAGAAAAGTTGGGAATGGGTTTTTTATGATGGGATGACTCTAAAAAACAAAATTGGATAGGAAAAGATAAAAGGGAGCAATCATACTAAAATGGGGTCTAGAAGGAAGAAATAATACAAAGGAATAAGGGGGGTGGATGGCTGGCAATTTTGGAACCTTATTGTCATTTGGGTTGAAGAGGAAATAATGTGTACATTTGGAAGAGTAGAGAAGTCTTTTGAACAAGTAGAGAGGAGAGAAAACTGGGTGGCAGGGACAGGGAGGGAATTTTAGAGGGGTGTGCAGTTTGGGATTTAGGAGGGTGGGGTAGAGGATGGGGGACTTTTTGAGGAGAGTGTGAAGTGAGGGTTGGGAAGGTGGGGGAGAGAAGATAACAGGGATAGGGTAAAAAGAGGCTGAGAAAGAAAATAGCGAGTAAAAATAAGATGGAGGAAAATTCACAAATAAAACTATAACTTTGAAAATGAATGGGAATGCTTTTTTTGTACCCTGAATTGAAAATAAAATAATTTAAAAAGTAAAAGGAAACAACTTTCTGCTATCCTCTGGCCTTATTAATGTGATATGAGGGGGAGGGGGGAAGAAAGGTCCATCTATGTGGAGTGGAGAACAAATGAGAGTCTTCATACCCAGACCTACTGACCAGATCTGTTTCAATATGAAATGTGCACACATTTACCTCCAGACTAAATGTTCCTTTCTCTTCTATAGCTAATTAAACCACTTTTTACTCATTGTTGAAAGACCCACAAGTATACCACTTTGTTCCAGTACTGAATCTAAACCAACAACCTTCCCCCAAACAAATTCTTCCTCCTCTTTTCATTTTTTTAAATAGTGACACCCTATTGATTTTGTATTGTTCCCTCCTATAAGAAGTTACATATATTGATCAAAATAATGAAAATAATGGCATGAAGGATTATAGATAAAGGAGGAGTTTATAATGTGGCATGGAAATGAATGGATGTGTTTTGTTAATACCTTGCTAAATTTAATCTATCTATCTATCTATCTATCTATCTATCTATCTATCTATCTATCTATCTATCTAAGCTCACTATAAATTAAGTTTATGCTTAGCAAAAATAAAAATTAAAAGTTCTGCAATACAGAAACCAATGGCAAATAACATTTTGAAATGTTTTCAGTGTCTTCTCCCTTACCTTGTTTTAATCCTGTCACTCCTTTTTCCTGATTGGATTCATTATGTCCCCCTCTCAGCTTTCCAGGGGCCTCTTGATGGTCATTACAATACCCCACCATGGCTTGCTTTCCTTGTGCAGTCCTTCAAGCTCAATACGTACTGCTCCCTTATTTCAGCCAGTTATCACCTAGGGAAGCATTCAGATGGACTAATTCACTCTCAGGTGTGAACATATCCTAGTTTTAACTTTATGAATTGTCTTTGCCAGGGGATTTCTCCCCTTCAAAGAAAACATTCAGAAATAACAATAACCAATATCCAATGCTTGAATTGCAAGTACTGCGGCAAATGAATAATGAAAGAAATTTTGGGGGCAGGGAACGATACAGAACCTCTCATGATCATACCCAGCAAGTAATAGCAGGCCTTATGTCATTCACACATATCGTTTTAATTAAAGGGATTTAAATTGATTTTTGTTCTGAGGATTTTGGGAAATCCCTTATGATAACTAAAGACCATCTCGAGTGTTACAAAATCGAGGTTGTTAATCACTGCCTTAAGTGAGTTAATGTCCCTTTGAAATTTCCTGACTGAGAAGTGGAATCAAACACTGGTAAATCTGAAGCAGGACTAGGCCATGTGCAAACTATTCTGGCTGATCATGACATGTAGAAAAAAACTGGAACAAACTAACAAACCAACAGAATTATATCTATTTGAGTTTTCTAGGCAAGAAGATGAACTGTTAAGAATTACATATAAACAATATAATCCATATATATATAGTATTTACTTCTTTGCATGTATATAATTTTAATGCATATTTGTATTTTTGTTGATATGGATGTATGTATTTTGTGTTGTTATTCCATTGTTATATGGCACTACCAGGAAGTCTCCTGTACCCATGTAGGTCAGAAACTATTCTACTATTAGTCTCAGAGATTTACCTGGAGGCTCTGAAAGGTTAATTGATTATCCTAAGGTTACACAGAAGGGATATCTCAAAGAGAGGGTTTAAACCTGGGTTTTCTGAAGCAAGCTCACTATCAACTAAGTGGCAAGATCCTTCAGGTCATTATTATCAATATCAATGTGTTAATATACATCCTGTCTTTGGCATATGTTGACTGTGTTACCCTGGGCAAGTACCTTATGTTTTCAGTGCCCCAGGCAATTCTCTGAGTCTATAAAATAGAAAAGCAGTTGTGCATCTGCATTGGTAGAAAGAAGTTCTATGGTTCCCTCCACAGATAAAATCATGAAATCATAGTTCTACACACACACAAACACACACACAATATTATCAAAGTCATTCTGGTTTAGTGGATAAGGGAAGGGTTTGAAGTCAAAAAGACCTGATCCTGGGTAAGCCATTTAAATACATTATACACGACTTTAAAGGGTGGAGTTAAAAACAGGTAGTGCAATGGATAGAGTTCTGGTTCTGGAGTCAGGAGGACGTTTTCCTCAATCCAAATCTGTCCTTAGTTACTTGTTAGCTGTGTGACCCAGGACAAGTCATTAAACTATGTTTGCCTCAGTTTCCTCATTTGTAAAATGAGCTGGAGAACTAAATGGCAAACCATTCCTGTATCTCTGTCAAGAAGACCTCAAGTGGCATCAGGAAGAGTCAGACATGACTCACAAAAGACTAAACAACAACACCTTGTTTTAGCTTCAGTGCCTGGACTTAAGAACATGTTTCAAGCAATCAACTGAATATCATAGACTAGGTAAAGATCATCTGAAAGACATTTTATAATGTGATGTGAATCTATCCATGAAGTCTATTTCAATACAATGGAAATATAGCCATACCCCTCTGAGTTGTCTATAATGTATTAACAAGTTGAGAAGAGGGAAGAATTATAATAACTGGTGTTCATGACTGCTCAACACATTCTGGGAAGCAGTTAGTAGGAAGGAGCAACTTCAGCTTTTCCCTTGGTCAAGTCTCCTTTCCATCACTATCCCCATCTTTGGTCAGAGAAAGATCTTCGAATTTTAAAAAGTTCAAAATATTTTGGATTTGCCATTTTGCATCTTAATCTTCATCCCTATGAGTTCCCCCCTAGAATTTTGAGGCAGAGATGGAGCCAGTCTAGCTACAGGAACTAAATTCTTATGTGAGTAATATAAGTAATAACCTAATATAAGTAATGACCTATCAATCACTAGTTAATAGTACATTAAGAGAGATCTCATTCATGAGGAAGTATTTGAGCTGAAATTTGAAAGGTGATATAAGTACTAAAATGTGGAGTTTAGGGACAGAGCACATTCCTTGAACGGAGAAAACTTTATTCCATAGCATGGAGTCAAGAGGACAGATGTCAAATTCTAAAAGAGAAATAAGATGTAAGCCAACATGGCCAGACCAGAGGTCCTTAACTTGGAGCCCATAACACTTCAAGATATCTTTGGGGACCTTACAAGGAGTCAATGAAGTTTAATGGAATAAAATATACTCTTATTGTAACACAAGTGATTTCCTTTGTAATTATATGTATTTTATTCCATGAATTTAAAAACATTCTGAGAAGAGGTTTGTAGGTTTCACTAGATTATCAAAGGAGTCCATGGCTAGGAGTCTATCTCCTAGGCTAGATCATAGAATGCATGAAGAGGAGTAATGTCTAACATATCTAGAAACAAAATATAATACCAAAGAGAAAAGTTCATATTTGATCCTCAAAGCAGTTGGGAGTCACTTCATCTTCTTGAGGAGGATAGTGGCTTACTTAGACCTGTGATTTAGAAATCATTTTGGCAAATCTTTATAGGATAGATGTGAGACAGGAACAACTTGAGGCAGAGAGAACAATTAAGAAGGTATGGTGGGAGGCTGTGAAAGCTTAAATGAAGTTGGGAACCTCGTAAGTGGAAAGGGGGAAATAAAGGATGTTGTGGGTGGGGTGTAGGAAAGTAAAGAGTTTAGGATGGTTTCTGGCTTGAACCTAGGTATTTGGAAGGAAGATGTTTTGATTGAAACAACAAAAGAGAGATGATTTTTTTAGGGAAAATTAATAAATTCTATTTGGATAGGTTGAGTTTGAAATACCTGTAAGGCATTTAATGGGAAATATCTTGGTGATATAGGACTGGAGCTCAGGACAGAGCTTAGCACTGGATCTGGGAGTCATCTGTATGGAGAAGGCAATGAATAGGATTTCAGGGGCAGAGCAGACTGATGGATTCAAGGTAGAATTTTAAAAGCAGAATAAAGAAAAAATATAGATTTGAAAGTGACCTCAGAGTTCATCTAATCCATCCTTCTCAATGTATACATGACTAAATGTATAGATCATTTAATTCTGTCTCTTTCTCTCCTATATCTTTGTATCTCTTTTTAATTTTTCCTTCATTACCTCCAGATACTAGGAATTTCAATGTCTTGCCCCAAAACAATTATAATGCAAGAACAGTTAATTGGTACCTTGAGTAGATAGTACTGTTTAATCTTATATTAAAGATGCTTTCCTTGTACATTACAGCCTCAAATTTCTGAGCTTGTGTATGTGTGTGTTTTCTATCATGTACATTAGTCCCACTTCTGTCTTTCTGAACTTATGTTCTCTCTGTAGTATTGTGCTTAGCAAATTGGTGTTAGCATTTATTAGAGTTAAATTCCTTGTGCAATACAATCAGTTTAGAGAATTACAAGGTTTTCTTTGATCTAAAATTTTTCCAAAGTAATGACCTTATATTTTACTTTAATGTCATGCTCATAAGTATTTTATATGTATGTATAAACACACATATATGTATATGTGTGTATATATATATACACACACACATATGGAGAGAGAGAATATTTATTTTCAAGAAATGTCTTGCTTGTATGAGTTACTTGTACCATCTGCTAACATGCACCATTGCCAAAAGCCAAATAGTCTGAGTTTTCAGGACTCTCAGAATGTCTTGAAAGGAAGTTTGGTAACAAAAAATATATAAAAACCATCTATAAAACCATCTGCCCTAACTCCCTTTCCAGTCTAAATAGTAATCTCTTTGACAGAGAAGATAGAAGCAAAATGAGTTGAGTAGTTCTTTTTTCTTTCTGTCATCTGCTAACATTACACCATTCATCAAAAGGAGCAGGTCTATCCCTTGCCTTTTTTGTACCCAAAAGAGAAGAAAAAAGACCTTTTGTTTCATCCTGACTTTTTTTTCTTTACTTCACTGGGTCAATGCCATTCTTTCTATCACCAGTGTTTAGCACAATGCATATTTTATTGTCTATTCGAATTTCTGCCATCTCAATCTTGCATTCCATTTAAAATTCCATTTTGCATTCCCTCCTTGTTTTTCTAGGTACTCTTGTATTCCCTCTTTGTTTTTTCTCTCTCTCTCTCTCTCTCTCTCTCTCTCTCTCTCTCTCTCTCTCTCTCTCTCTCTCTCTCTCTCTCTCTCTCTTTCTCTCTTCCCCCCCCTCGCTCTCTCATATGTGTATGCATATATATATATATATATATGCATGTATATATGTGTATACAGAGACACACAAACACACATTTTTTTCCTCTGAAACTCTACTTATAATTGTGATGGTGTTACACTCTTCTCAATTTCTCTAAGTCCCTCAACCTATGCAACTGCTTCACTGTACATGTATTTATTTCTCCATATTCATATTTTCAGCTTACTGGTTTGGCATTTTGTTCTTATGCCAATCTTTAGCCATTTCAAATAGGTTGAATATGCTTTGCTTTGTTTAGTACTGGATTCTGCTACAACTGCTAATACAGATGAGAGAGCTGGTATTAGGCTTCCTCTTTTACTTGACTTGTGCCTCAGTCTCCTCATAATTCTACTGTGAGGTATGGCCTCAGCTAGGCTCTATATTTTTCTCTTTACATGATCTGTATTTTTTTCCTTTTATAGATTTGTATTTTTTTTCCTTTTATACAAAATCTTCCATTCCCTGGGAATGGCACCTTAGTGCTAAATTGACTCTGTTTCCTACATTCTTCCACTGCTCTGAGGAGCTAATGGTATACATCTCCATGCACAGTGATCTACAAAAAGTGACTCTGTCCTCACTTCTATTCAGAAGGGCTAATTTACCTCCAAATGTTGTATGATCTCCCTGCTCCGAGCCTTAGCTGTCTGGTATTGTGGGGATGGTGTGGGAGTAGTACTGAGAAGGGGGATTGCAGCATGCTAAATTTTCTCTCAGCTTCTCTCAGCTGATCCATTTATCTCCATTAATGCAGAAACCCTATGGGATCTTCTCCTTGGCTTCACTGTCTTCTATTTGTCCTAAGTTATTCTGATTTTGCTGATTCAATCTTCCTCACCATCCATCCACACTGGCTTCCAAGTTTACCTGTGCTCTTTCTGGCTTTCCTTGTGAGAAATCTCTACAAGCCTCCTCCAAATTCTGACCATCATTTTACATAGTTCTGGACATTTTGGAGGACTTCTCTTTTGATGTCTTTTATATAATTGTATGAATCTTTTTGCATGAATTTCCTTATCGATTATTTTTTTGACACTGCACTAGAATATTTGCTGGTGTTTATTTGGGAGAGCTTGGCTACTCTAAGACCTTGAATATATCCATATTGAACAGAAATATAACTTTTTCTGTGTGACCTTGGGGAAGTGACTTTACCCTGTCTGTTTCTCAGTTTTGTCTTCTATAAAATGAGAATAATAACAACTATAGGACTTACCTCACTGGATCATTATGGGAATCAAATAAAATAATGGAAATAAAGAGCTTTGCAAATATTAAAACACTGTGCAGGTATAAGATATTATTGATATCATTGTTATTATTTATTATTGATAATAATTAATTTGTTTCTGACATACAATGACTATGTGACTCTAGGCAAATTTCTTGACATTGCAGTGCTATAGGGAACTTTCTAAGACCATCAGGTGCAGAAAAGGTGTCAAATTACATTGAAAAATGTAGTTTCCTTCCCTGAGAATTGCATATACCAATGAAATCACAATTCATTCTTATGCCAGCATATACTCAAGAAATATTTTCTAATTACTCAGATTATAACAGCCAATAATTTGAGTCTCCTGTAATGAGTCTAGCATTCATACTCTAAAATTATAAAAAAAAGCATTATACATGTGCATTTTTCTTTGATTCCTCTTTTAGAATAACTTTTTGAATTTGTAAGGTTCCCCACACTTGTTCTTCCTTTCCTAACTTTCTTTTTCCTACAACTTTACAGTTCTTCTATCTCATAAAACAAAAGGTCAGAGATTTAACCAGAAAGGAAAGTTCAGAGTTCTGACAGGCATCACCTTTTTATCACAAAGAGAAAACTTCCTTAATCTGAAAGCATGCTGTTGTAATAAATAATGGACAAAAATATATTGAAAAATGCTAACTTATCTCTGAGCTTATTACTTTTCAGTACATACCATAAATCCTAAAATCAGGGTAACTGCACATATAATAAAGCAAAGCCCAACAACTCCAGGAATTTGTTATATCACCACTGCAGAAACACTAATAAGAAATTTTATAACATGCTTCAAAAACTGCATATAATTTGGCTTTATCTAACACACTTCTGCAGCACCTTATTTCTGAAGTTCTATTAGACCCATATGCTTTTTTATTTTCTTAAGCAATCAGGATTAAGTAACTTGCTCAAGGTTACGTGGCCAGTTATTTCTGGGTGTGGTGCTGAGTGTCTGAGCCCAGGATTCGATCTCCAGGTCATCCCAACAACTGGAGCTGGTGCTCTTATTCGCTGAGCCACCTGGCCGCCCCTCCCATATGCTTTAAAAAAAATACTGTTACACAGGGAAATTATATAAGCCTAGAAAAAATGATAATTTTTTGTCTTATTTCATGGCTTGGGTGATAACCACGTAGATGTAGTTCAGTTTGTAGCTATTGCCACAGACTTCCTAACAGGTCACAGACGGAGAAGAATAAGGTCAGAGATCAACATAAATATTTAGCAGAAATTCATATTGGTCAATAAAACCAAAGATAGTAATGAATGTTAAAGCTGAGGTGATAGTCCAGGTGAGTTATTAGTACTAGCTTCAGGTCTCAGAATGTCAATGGCTAAGGTTGGGTTCATGCCAATTGAAAATATCAATTAGTCAGTCAAACATCAATTACTTAGTGAGCACCTCTTATGTCCTAGGTTTTAGAGCTATAAAGACAAAAATGGAAGTGAGGGGCAGAATGACAAGTCTTAGGTGAGAAAGTTGTAATAAAAGTGCCCTGGCATCATTTAAGTATATTTTGGTGGGGAAGAAAGATAGTTCTGATCCCTTTTACCAAATTCACTTATATTTGTGTCTAGATGGAACGACATAGGATTTGGATTTCCATGGCATGATTCTACTCTGAGTTGAATGTCCATAAGTTTGGGGAGTATGATTCTAAGCAGTAAGCTCTTTCTGGGAGGGAGAATAAGAAATGGTGGTTCAGTCGTGGATTGTAATATCATCTCATCCCACCATTACAACCCTCAAGGTTCTCTGTGTCATTTGGTATCAAGGTTCCATCAAATTCATGGCATCCTCAAAGGAGAAGGCTTAAAGGACCATTTAAATGTTTGTGTTAGGAATGGTGCTGTTCAAATTGGGGGAGCAAGTTTCAGAGGAAATTTCTCTCATAAAGGCCTCATTTCTTAAATATATGAGGAACTGAGGAAAATTTACAAAAATAAGAGCATTCTTCCATTGATAAATGCTCAAATTATATGAACAGGCAACTTTCAGAAGAAAAAAACATCAAATCTATTATTAGTCACATGGAAATGTTCTCTAGATCACTACTGATTAGAAAAATGAGAATTAAAACAACCTCACATCTATCAGATTGACTAGCATGACAGAAAAGAAAAATGATAAATATTTGAGGAAATGTGGAAAAATAGGGACACTGATTCACTGTTAATGGAGCTGTGAACTTATCCAACCAATCTGGAAAACGATTTGAACTATAAGCGAGAGGCTATAAAACTCTGCATATCCTTAGATCCAGAAATGCTACTACTGTTTCTGTATCCCAAATAGATCAAAGGTAATGGAACCTCAAAACATAAAAATATTTATAGCAGCTCTTTTTGCAGTATCAAAATATGGAAATTAAGGAGATGTTTATCAATTGGGAAATGACTGAACAAATTGTGGTATATTATTGTAATGGAATACTATTGTACTGTAAGAAATTGTGAGCAGGATGGTTTCAGAAAACCTGGGAAGACATATATGAACTGATACAAAGCAAAGTGAGTGGAACCAGGATAACATTGTATATAGTAATAGCAATATTGCAAGGTGATCAAATGTGAAAGACTTAGATACTCTGATCAAAACAATGATCTAAGACAATTCCAAAAGTCCCATGATGAAAAGTGTTATCCACTTCCATAGAGAGAACTTATAAACTCTGAGTATAGCTTGAACCATACTTTTCTTACTTTATATTTCTTGCTTATTTTGGGGGATAGGGTGAAGAATGTGGTTAGTATGGAAATGTTTTGTATGACCTCATCTTTTTAATTCAAATATTTCTTGTCTTCTTAATGAATAGGACAGGGATGGAAGGGAAAAAGATAATTTGGAATTTTTTAATGAATGTTGAAAATTAATTAATAAAAAATTAAAAATAAAGAATGTCCATAGCCCTAAGTAGACAGTGTCTACATAATCTGGCTCCTCCCCTTGAGACATTTCCTAAATTAAGGGGTCTAGGAATAGAGGTTTCTGGGATATTGAGGACAAGGGTATGCCCAGAGCTCTAGTAAACTTTCACAATGATAAATTTATCTATAAATAATCCTTTGTATATTCTTGTAGAATGGTGGTGTCAAATTCAAACAGAAATAGGGATCTGCAGGCTGAATATTGACCACAAATTCAAATTTTCTGTGTTTTTTACTTTTTAATTTTTAATATTACATAAATTACATTTTAATATAGTTCAGGTAGACTAGGGAGTATTGGGTACCTCCCCCCAAATTGGGCACCTCTTTGGAAGAGTGTTCAAAATAATAATAATAATGATTGCAAAAAAAGAGAAAAAATAGCATCTTTTTATCCTTCATGCTATGATTTTTCTTCTTCCCCTTTTGGGGTGTAAATCACAGGAATTAAATGGTAATCTATATGAACTAGCTTTTTTTTTCTTTTGTAGCATCTGTCTCTTCAGTAGCATAATTGACAATTGTGTTGGCACTCTTGCGCTTGCCCCTGGCTCTGTCAAAGATTAATCTGTTGTAGGATAAAATGTCTTTTACTTCACTGCACTTTCATAATCTCTTGGATTACAAAGATATTACTTTGTATTAAAGTTTCTTCTTCACAGAGCATAGCGTGTTTCACAGATGTTATAGAATTCTCCAGTTTTCCTCCCAAAGGTCAAGTCTACCCAATATTCATAGGAATTTTTGTTTTTGTGGGACTCACTCTTATCATGCAGCAGCCACACTCTAAGCAGCCATGGCAGTAAGCCAGCAGCATTTAATTTAGTGGGACAGCTGCAATGATTAAGGAGGCCAAGCTGGCATCAGAGGGGCATAACCCTGTTAAATGGCTAGTCCAGGGGGTGGGCAAGCCCATGTGAATGACCACATTCCAGGAGATAGCAGAGCGATCAAAGCCCTTTTTTTTGCTCTTATTGGTGGTACTGGATAACACAAATAATGTCTACCACATCCTCCCCATCCCTCCTGCCTATAAAATTAATTCCATTTTGGTGGGAAGCAGAAGAATGTTTTAGACACTAGAAGAATAGTCGATAAGCATTCACTTAGAGTGTACTATGTGCCAGGACCTATGCTAAGTATTGGGCATGCAAAGAAAGACAAAAATAGATGATTCCTGCCCTGAATTAGCTCATGTTCTGATGAGGTAGACAGAATGCAACAGTACATGTATTCATAGTGAATATTGAAGACAAATAGTTCAATAACTATGAACACATAAGAAATAAAGAGGATACATAGCAGGTAATATCGCAGGAAAGGCCTCCTGCAGAATGTGGTGTTTGAGCTGAATATTGAAGAAAACCAAACAAGGCAGAAGATTGTAAGGAAGGAAAGCATGTAAAGCATGGAGGCTTGTCAGTGAAAAAACAGTCAGGAGATAGAGTATCTCCAGAAAGGACCAACAAGAAGGCCAATCTTTTTTAAAGACTTGCAGGTAGAAGGAACCTACCACCTCTTGAGACAGCCCATTCTGCTATGGCACAAATCAAACTGTTGGGAAACTTTTCCTTGACATAAGTCATGAAATGACCTTTGGGTCATTTCTCCTGGTTCTGCTCTCTGGGGCCAAATAAAACAAATTCAGTCCCTCCTCCTTCTCATGATAGCTCTTAATATAATTTAATATAGTCACCATGTGTCTTTTCTCAAGTTAAATGTGCCCACTTTCTTTAGCTTATCCTCAAATGAATGTACCCAAACCTTTCTGGTCTCCCTCCTCTATACATTCTCTAGCTTATCAATGTCATCTTGCTAACCAAAAATGAACACAGGCCTCTAAATAAGGTCTAATGAGAGCAGAAAAAAATGGGACTACCTTCTCCCCATTCTAATGAAAGCTAAACCCCTCCTAATGAAATTGAAGAAAGGACTAGCTTTTTGGGGTAATATCTCACACTACTAAACCATATTGAGCTTGTATTTCCAATAAAGCCCAGATATTTTTTAGAACACCTGCTGTCTACCTATGTCTGCCCCATGCTGATTTGAAGTTAACATTTTTGCCTAACTGTAAGACTTTAAACTTAATTATTCTGAATGCTGTTTTTGCTGCTGCTGCTGTTGCTGCTGCTACTTATGATGATGATGATGATGATGATGATGATGATGACGATGACCTAGTTTCTCCACCTCCTTCAGGCTATAATTATTGTGGCCACTCACAGTGTACCTATTATTCACTCTACTGATCAACAGGGAGTTTTGACCTACTCAGTTCTGACCTAGTTCAATTCATCTTCCATCCAATTCCCCTTTATTTAACCAGGTAGTCCCTGCTTCCAGAGATCACAGAACAATAAGGGCTTAGTGTTATTACTCAAATGGCTTAGCACACTGCAGTTCAGAGCTCTGGAACTCAAGACATCCTCCAGCTTCAGTCTCCCTTGTAGAAATAATTGCAGGTATGCACCACCATGCCCAGCTAAAATGTGATTTTATCAGATTTAGTCCAGTATTCTTATTTGACAAGATCCTTTTGGATCCTGACTTTGTCACCCAATGTGTTAGCTCTCACTCTCACCTTTGTACCTTCTGCAAATTTGATGAACTTTCTACTTAAAAGAAATGTTAAATGGCACAGGGACAAGCACAATTCCCTGTACTACTGCCTTGGAGACTTCCTACCTTGTTGATTTTGAAGCATTAAAAAAAACATTCTTTCAGTCTAGCTTTTCAACCACTTTTGATGCAATCTGACTATACCAATGCTGTCAAAAAAGGACTTTATTCCCTTTTTGATGATTATGGTCTATTCTTGATGAAGCTCTGCTGCCTCTTTGTAATCACTGCTTCTCTTTTGAGATTGTTGTTATTGTTGTGTCATTTGAGTTGTGTGGAAGTTTTCATGACACCATTTGTGGGTTGCTGTTTTTTTTAAGATACCAGAGTAGTTGGTCATTTTCTTCTAGAGTTCATTTTTTTATAGATGAGGTACTGAGACAAATAGGGTTAAGTGACTTGTACAGGGTCACACAGCTAGTAAGTGTCTGAGACCAGATTTGACCTCAAGAAGATGAGTCTTCCTGACTTCAGTCCCTGAATTCTATCTCCCATGACACCTAGTTGCTCCCTTTCTAGATGCCTGCCAACATTATTTGATGATGTATTCTAGAATTTTCCCAGGAATCAAAGCTAGGTCCACTGTCCTGTAGTTTGATGACTCTGCTCTTTTCTCTCTTTTGAAAATCAGGCCTCTTACCTTTCTCCTATCTTGTGACACCTCTTTTATTTCCTTTCGACCTTTCAAATATCATTGATAGCAATGGAACAAAAAAATGATTCAGTTCTTTTAGGAGTTGAGAAAGTAATGCATGTGGGACAGGTACCCTTCTTTTATTGCCTCTCTACTCTTGTGTATTAAATGCTTATTAGGCATTTTTGTTCTTTAGTTTCTAATGTAAAGGTCATTCTCCATTTCAAAGAAGACAGAAATGAAGTGAGAACTGAGATCTACTTATCTCTCCTGTCTGTTACCATCATCCCATATACCTGAAGAAATGGTGTTAACTCTTCATTTATACTCTCCTTTCTCCCAATATAGTTAAAGGTGAAGAAAAAAAAGAATGAAGGAAAGCTTTTTTGCATACTGCTTCTTTCATAGGAAATCTAAGATGGGTGTACAGGCAAAGAAGAAGGGAATACCAAATCAAATACTTTTAGTATGCATGGACACTTACAAAAAAAACACCTATTAATTTGCCACTCAAAATAGTCATGTTGCTATCATTTAAATATGATCAAGAACAAAAATCTTTTACTGAATTTTTTGCATCAATGGTTCCAATAGGTGCAAGCTGAAGAGAACTTATTTTGCTATAATTGTGGATATTATTTTTATTGTACTATCTTTTCTAGTAGGATTACTATGAAAATAGAATGATTATTTAAAAACATGTAAATATTTTGTCATTATGGAAAACAATTATTTAATATTATATTGGTTTTTTATTTGTATTTTTATATTTGTTTTTATATCAACCTAGACTTTTTACTAAATTCTTCTCCCTCCATCTTGCCAGAAAGTCATCCCTTATGAAATCAATTAAGTCCAGTCATAACCTGGCCCCTTCCTTCTTTTCCAGTCTTCTATACCTTATTCTCCTTCCATTCTGCTCAGGGCTTGTGACTTGGTGACACTGGACTCATTGCTATTCTTCACATAAGACTTCATACTTCTTCATACTCCCTTCATTTTCATTGGTTATTTTCCTTTTCTGGAAAACTCTCATCCTCATCTCAGTTTACTGGCTTTCTTTACTTCCTTCAAGTCCCAAAGAATATTATAGCATTTTAATAAGCTTTTCCATATAAAACCTCCTTAACGTTAGTACCTTCTCTATACAATCATCTCCAGTTTGTCCTGTCTATATGTTTTTTATACATAGTTATTTTCATTTCTCTGCCATCAGACTATTGAGCTATTTCTGAGCAGGGAACTGTTTGTTTAATTTGTTTTTATCCTACACATTTAGCATTTGGTGAGGCAGGTAAGGTGGCTTAATGGAGATAGTTTTGGGCCTGGACTTAAAAACACTTGACAGAAGGCAGAGCCAAGATTTTGAAAGAAGTTAAGAACTCACCTGAGTTCCCCCAAATTCTGATCCAACCAGCTTTAAAATAACATGCAAAATAAATGCTAGAATGGCAACAACCAGCAGAAGGACAAGGTGAAATGATTTTCCAGTCTGAGCTAACTTGGAAGGTCAAGAAGAAAGGTCTGCCTCACTGACATGAGAATGGAGTACAGCCTTGCTCAGGCAATTCAGGCAAGTCAACAGTGGAGCCCAATGCTCTATCATAAGCCAGTACAACCCTTGATGACAACTGAATCAGTATCACAATTCTTTTAGTTCTCAGCACACAGATGGTAAGAGGTCAGACAATTGGTCAGAATGAGATAATAGAAGACATTTTGCTGGTACTGGTTAAAAGACTCTGTTGCATAACCCAAATAAAGATCTAGGTCACATAGCCAAGACACAGTACCAAGGAGAGGAAGAACATAAGAACACTAGAAAGTGAAGCCACAGGAGAAAGGGGATACTGGTCACAGGTCCAATTTGGAGAAGAGTGCTTGTGGTTGTTAACAGACCAAAGTACAGGTCAGGGCAGCAGTGACCACATCTCTCCTTCAATAATTCTTAAATCATACCAGTTTGGAAGATCTGAAAACCTACAAGTCACCAGAACTAGCTCTGAAAATAGTAGCAAGAAAAACATGAAGGTTAGGGAATTGCCCAGTTCAACCCAGGAATGGCCCAACTTTAACATAAAATTGAAATTCAAGAAAAAGACATGGAAAATTATTTTTAAAAAGTGTTACCATATAAAATTCCTATAATGAAAGAGAAGATCAAAGCACAAACTCAGAAAAAAACAATGTCAAAGTGATTATATGAGAAGACTCAAAGAATAATAAGTTACAGGAGGAAATAGGGAGTAAAACTATCCTGCTGGGATAGATTCTCCCTCTCAGAATGAGGTAAATCTAACAAAAACATAATCAAGAAATAAGTTAAGGAAAAGAATATAATGCTAGAAAAGTTATATATTATAGACTTTTGGAGAAAATTGAATGGAGATAGAAAGAGATATACCTAATTATATATGTATATGGAATCTACACAAAAGCTGACCAGTATTAGGGAATAAAACATCTCAAATGCAGGAAAGCAGAAATATTAAATGCATCCTTTTCAAATCACAATGAAATAAAAATTACATTCTATAAAGGGCCATGGTAATATAGATTAAAATTAATTGGAAACTAAATAATCTAATTTTAAGAATGAGTGGGTCAAAGAATAAATCACAGAAACCAACAATAATTTCATTAAAGAGAATAAAAAATGAGACATGTAAAATTTTAAAGGATTCAGCCACAGCAGAAGTTAGAAGAAATTTTATATCTAGAAACAATTACATCAATAAAATAGAGAAAGACAAGATCAATATATTGGGCATGCAACCAAAAATAGAAAAAGAACAAATTTAAAATTCTCAATTAAACAAATAAAGCAAGAAAAATAAATTAAAGAAATAAAAACAGACAATAAGGAAACACACTATCATTCTTTGTAGATGGTATACTTAGAGAATCCTAGAGAACCAAATTTGTAGGATGCTTAGAGAATCAACTAAAAAAACTACTTGAAATAATTAAAAACTTTAATAAAGTTCAAGGATATAAAATAAACCCACATAAATAGTCAGTATTCCTATATATTACCCAAAAAGTCCAACAAGAAAAGACAAATTCCTTGTAAAATAAATCTAGAAAATATAAAATACTTGGAAGTCTACTTGCCAAGAAAAAAAAACAAGGAACTGTATGAACACAATTAAAAATACTTTTTACAAAAATAAAGTCAAAACTAAATAACTGGAAAAGTACTAATTGCTCATGGGTAGGCCAAGATAATATAAACAAAAAAACACACACACATACAATTCTACAAAATTAATTTACTAATTCAGTGCCATAGAAGTGAAACTACCAAAAAAAAAACCATTTTACAGAACTAGAAAGAATAATGAGAGAATTCATCTGGAAGACAAAGGGTCAATAATATCAAGGAAATTAATGAAAATAAAATGTGAAGGAAAGTGCCTAACCATATCAGATCTCAAAGTATATTATAAAGTGGTAATAATTAAATAATCTAGTAGTGGTTAAGAGAAAGAATGGCATGTCATTGGAATAGGTGAGGTATATAACACAGAGTAGTAAATGAATATAGTGAAGTACTGTTTGATAAACACAAAGACACCAGGTTCTAGAATAATAATTTGTTATTTGACAAAAACTCCTGGGAAAACTGGAAAATAGTATGATGGAAAATAAGTATAGACCAACATCTCACACCATATACCAAGTTAAGGTCAAAATGGATACCCGTTAGATATAAAGGGTGATAACATAAATTAAGAGAATAAGGAGTAGTTCGCCGGTCAGATCTATGGAGAAGGGAAGAATTTATGACCAAACAAAAGATAGAGAACATTACAAAATGCAAAATGGATAACTGTGACTATATTAAAATAAAAAGATTTCTTATGAACAAAACTAATGCAAGCAAGATTAGAAGGATAACAGAAAGCTGTGAAATTATCTTTATAGCAACTGTCTCTTATAAAGGCCTCCTTTCTCAAGTATATATAGAGAGAACCAATTCAAATTTATAAGAAGAGAAGTTATCCCTAAATTAATAAAAGGCTAAAGATATGAAAAGGCAGTTTTCAAATAAAAAAAATCATAGTTACTTTAAAAATGTTACAAATCACCTTTGATTAGAGAAATGCACATTAAAACAATTCTGAGGTACCATCTCACACATATCAAATTGGCTAATATCACAGAAAAGGAAAATGATAGATGTTTGAGAAGATGTGAGAAAATTGGGACAATAATGTATTATTGGTAGAGTTGTTAATTGATTCATCCATTCTTGAGAGCAATTTGGAACTATGCCCAAAGGGCATACTATGCATGACATTTGATCCAGGAACACCATTGCTAGTTCTGTGTCCCAAAGAGATCATAAACAAAAAGGAAAGATGGTACATGTACAAAAATATTTATAGCAGCTCTTTTTGTGCTAGTAAAGAATTAGAAATTCAGGGGTTATCCATCAATTGGGGCATGGCTGAACAAGTTGTGGTCTATGGATATAATGGAATCTCATTGTGTCATAAGAAATCATGAGCAGAAAGATTTCAGAAAAACCTATAATACATGAATAATACATGAACTTATGTTGAGTGAAGTGAACAGAACCAGGAGAACATTATACATAGTAATAGCAACAATGTGCAAAGATCAACTATGACTGACTTAACTCTTCTAGCAATACAATTATCCAAGACAATTCTAAAAGACTCATGATGAGAAGTGTTATCCACATCCATGGAAAGAATTGATGGAGTCTTAATACAGATCAAACATACTATTTTCACTTTTTCGGGGGGGGGGTGATATTTTTTCCTTTTGCTCTGTTTCTTCTTTCACAACATGACTAATGTGAAATGTTTTACATGATTGCAAATGTGCATGCTTCCTTGTCATCTTGAGATAATGAGAAGGGAGCCAGGCAAGGAGAAAATTTGAGACTCAAAATCTTATAAAATCAATATTGAAAACTCCCTTTACATGTAATTGTAAAAAAGTAAAATATTATTTACATTAAAAAGTCATCCCACTTAATTCTATAATGATAATTAGATAAATGTGTTACAAATAGAAATGTTATGTCCACACAACTGTAGCATATATGTCATGAAGAGTACTAATGAATGATAGAAAAGACATTTTTCGGAACTCTAATATTTGTAGTACCTATCTGTAGTAGTTTTATGTACTGTTGGTAATTGTAAATATGTAGAGAGACAGGGAGAAACTAGATTGTCATTTGTTCCTAGAGATAAGCATGTCAAAGTTACCACCTCTTTTCAGATTTGAAATGAATGTAGAACCTTGCTACTTATATAGAAACACCTTGGGAGGAGGTTAAAAAGAGATTGCTCACCATAGTGATATGCAGATCTTTTTTTTTTCTCTGAGAAAAGAGAGCTTTGGGAACTTTTGCCTGGGCAGTGGAATATGACCTAATAACTATAATAGTTTTAAACCATAAGTCAGAAAAGAATTGAACTGAGCCATAATAAAGACAGTAAAGGGTTCATGATTTAATAGGAATTCAAAGCAGAAGTGATCTTAGTCTGGTCAACTATTATGTTCTTTGAATATTATTATTTAAAGGGAGAACTTCATCATTATGACAAAGAGAAATGACTAAGGAGAGTTATAGTATCTCTTCCCAGGGAGAAGCTTACTAACAATAGTACCCCACACTTGGTGGAAAACAGATTATCAGGGAGCCATTAAGATATCACTTCAACTGAATAATGTAACAAAGGCCCAACCTAAGTATTACAAATCTTGTTGAAAAAATTTCAGCCTTTCCACCTGTAAGGGTTATGGGATTTAAAGATCTTCCATGCCCCGTTGGACTTG
>NW_027187391.1:52622753-52720249 GCF_028583685.1 Petaurus breviceps papuanus
ATATTTGTAATCTCTATAGGCATTGTGAATATGGCATTGCTGATACACCACCCAAGGAAGAAGCTTGAAAACTACAATGTCTGAAGAAAATATTATGATATCCTAATGATAGCTAGATAATTATAGTCCAACTAGAGAAGATATGACCCCTGATGTGGAGTAGTGGAGAGCAATATAAGAACAGGTATAGCAAAAAGCAGTGTGCAAAAGGAAGCAGACATAGTAAAGAATGTCATGATGTTATCACTAGAAGATCTCAGTAGCTATTGTGTCAGCATTAATTGCTCCTCATTTCATGGACATTGAATACTTATGTTTTCAAGTGGGTTTATCTCATATGTCATATGTATGCAGATTCATTCTTCTATTGAGAGTATGTATATTTATGGGAAAATAAAGTTAAGATTGATGGTGAGAAAATTCTGTTATGACTTTTATTATTATGCCATTTCACCAAATGGCTATGCATTAAATTGTATATCCTCTAGCTAAATTGTTAAAGATAAACCCTTTAGCTGGGGCTCATGAGTTATACTTTAGAAAATATGGTAGAAATTGTAGCTACCGTCTTATGGAAAAAAAAAATTGTGATTAAGGGGTCCATTGGGTGATTCACATTTAAATTAATTTCCACAAAATTCCAGGACTTGTATAAAGAAAATAAAATTTAAAAACAATGAAATCTTGAAGGAACAGTCAATATTATTTACTTCATGATTTTTGTACATGCATTCCTTACTTTTTATTCCTTCTGCCAACATCTTTGGCATTTATTGCCTATTAGGCTATTGAAATAGCTTCCTAACTTACCTCATATCCAGCAAGCTCCCTACAACTATTTCTGTGTACCTTAATCTACTTAATATTCCTATGATGTCATTTCCTACTTGGTGTTAGTTTATACATGGGAAATTCTATTTGGACCTTTGCTCATGCTTTTTCTTCCAAGTACTATGTCCTTTACTCTTTCTTCTCATTCTATTTAATTCCTACATATCTCTAAAAGACCTACCTCCTTCCTTAAGTCTTCACTCTCATCTCATCTGGCATAGCCCACTGTAATCGCTTACTCTTCTGAACACTTAAATCTCTCTTTTTTTAAATCAAATGCTTTATTAAATTTTGGTTTAGATCATTCATTTCCACCAGATTTTTAGTTACAAATTTTCTCCCCATTTTCCCCCTACGCACTGCTCCAAAATAGCAATCGCACTGGATATCCCATCCTCCAATTTACTCTCTCCAATATCTTCTCCCATACTCCTTTTGACTTTCCAGTAGGGCATGGTGGATGTCTATGACTCAGTGCCTGTATATCTTATTTCCCAGTTACATGTAAAATAATATTAATAATGGAATATATATATATATATATTTTTTTTTAAACATTAAATTTTAAAACTTTGAATTCCAGATTCATTCCCTTCTTCCCTTGTCACCAACCCTTACTGGGAAGATAAACAATTCAGTATAGGTTGTACATAATTGATATATTGTAAAAGACTGACTATATTTTCCTCCCTCCCATCCCACCTCCCACTTGTCCTATTTTCTATTTTGATCCTGTCCCTTTTCAAAACTGGGTGCTTCCAGCTTCCCTCTCCTTCAGCCTGCCCTCCCTTCCATCATCCCCCTCTCATTTCCTTCCCCCCTACTATCCTGTAAGGTGAAATACCCTATTTAGTGTGTATGTCATTCCCTTCATAAGCCAGATTCAATGAGAATAAGGTTGACCCATTCCCTTTTGCCTTAATGTTCTTCCCTCCATTGTAACCATTTTCCCTGGCCTCTTCTATATGAGATAGTTTACCCCATTCTGTCTCTCCCCATCTCCTCTCATTATATTCCTCTCAGCTCTTAATTTCACCTTTTAAGTATTATCCCTTCCTATTAAATTGGTTCTGTGACTTCTATCTATGAATACCTGTAAACATATATACACACTTTCACATAGGTATTCATATGCCCATATACCCTCATATAAAGGTATATATTTCTATTCCCTTCAACTATTTTCATAATGAGAAAAAATTCATAAGTTACAGTTACCATTTTTCCATGTAGGAATATAAGCAGTTCAACTTTGATAAGTTCCTTATTATTTCTTTTCCCTGTTTACCTTCTCATGCTTCCCTTGCTTCTTGTATCTGAATATGAAATTTTCTATTCAACTGGTTTTTTTTCATCAAGAATGCTTCAAAGTCCTCTATTCCACTGAATGACCATAATTTCCCCTGAAACATGATACTCAGTTTCACTGGGTAGGTGATTCTTGGTTTTAATTCTAGCTCCTTTGCCTTTCAGAATATTATATTCCAAGACCTTGGATCCTTCAGCGTAGAAGCTACCAGATCCTGTGTTATCCTGATTGTGTTCCCACATTATTCAAATTGTTTCTTTCTGGCTGCTTGTAATATTCTCTCCTTGATCTGGGAATTCCAGAACCTGGCTATAATATTCCTAGGAGTTTTCTTTTTTGGGATCTTTTTCAGAAGGTGATCAGTGCATTCTTTCAACCTCTATTTTGCCCTCTGGTTCTAAAACATCAGGGCAGTTTTCCTTGAGAATTTCTTGAAGGATGATTTCTAGGTACTTTTTTTTTTTGATCATGGCTTTCAGGTTGTTCAATAACTTTTAAATTTTGTCTCCTGAACTATTTTCCAGGTCAGTAGTTTTCCCAATGAGATATTTAATATTGTATTCTATTTTTTCATTTGTTTGGATCTGTTTAATAGTATCTTGATTTCTCAGAAAGTCACTAGCTTCCATTTGCTCCAATATAATTCTGAAGGAATGATTCTCTTCAGTGAGCTTTTGAGATTCTTTTTTCCATCTGGCAAATTCAGCTTTTTAAGGCATTCTTCTCCTCATTGCCTTTTTGAGCCTCTTTTGTCATTTGAGTTAGTCTATTTTTAAGGTGTTATTTTCCCCAGTTAGGCTGTTGACTCTCATTTCATAATTTTCTTGCATCGTTCTCATTTCTCTTCCCAATTTTTCCTCCACTTCTCTTATTTGCTTTTCAATATTCTTCTTAAGGTCCTCTATAGCCTGTAACCAGCTTGTATTTTTCTTGGAAGCTTTTGGTGCAGGAGTTCTGACTTCATTGTCTTCCTCCTGTTCCATGATTTGATCCTTTTTGTTCCCAAAATAGGAGTTGGATTTCTCTGCTTGCTTTGCTTCCTTTGCCTGTTCATATTGCCAGTCAATTACTTGACTTTTGGGTTTTTTGCCAAGTAGGCCTCTGCCACCAGACAGGGGATCTTTGTCCCAAATGCTGGGGTTTTCTCAGCTACCTAAGGTATTAGTTAGTACCCTCTCTGAAGCCTCCACATGCTCTGGCAAGCTGGTCGCACACCCGAGGACCTCCACCCTAGACCACAATCCAGATCCAAGAAGGTTAGAGCATGAGCAATTACCCCTCAAGACTGGCAGCTTGGTCCCCCTACAATCTGCAGGGCAGGAGCTAAAACAGCCATGTGTGGCTGTGGCTACAGGTCTGTGGTGCCTCAGCTGCTTCTCACCCTGGGGGCAAAAGCTGATTTCACTCCAAACTACTGGATCCCAAAGTCCACACTGCACTGACCTCTCACTTTGTCCTTAGTATCTATGGTGTGATAATTCTGGATATTGCCACAGCTGCTGCTGGTCTGAAGTCCCTCTAGCCAGTGGCTGGTCAGACCCGCCTTGGGGCTAAAACCTCGGGGTTGAGGGGCCTGGGTCGGCTCCCTGAGCACTGTGCTGGCTGCTTGCTGCTGGCCTGCTTGGCTGTCCTCAGAGGGAGGTTAGTTTCTCTGTGTCATTTTTTGGGTTTTGTAGCTCCAATATTTCTTCAGAGTCATCTTTTACATGAATTGGGGGAGGTGGAAGCTGGAGCCCCACAGAAGTCCTCTTTCTACCAATCTCTTATTTTAATAATACTCAGTGGACTACTATCATGTATTATTTGGTAGTACTTTTTTTTTTCAGCAACAAAAATGTTGATAATACCACTTCCTCATACACATAGCAGTATGCTGGAGCTAGCTCAAATGAACTTGAGAGAATCAATTGTTTAATTCTCCATATGAGCATAAATGCTTACTAGTAGATTTTTTTGCTCAGGTATCATAAATCCTCAATACCCGAAATAAATAATAATATCATAAGAAATTGGGGCAACTCTAAATTTTCAAAGGTTAGACTATTTAAGTATGAGATTTTATAAAAATAAAGATGTAGCATCTTATGCCTAATGGTATAAATAATTATTTATTTGTAAGACCAAAGTATGAGGTTAAGAGAAACCTTGTTATATAGAACAGGATTTTTAGACTGACAAACTTTAATCCTGAAACTAATTTCTATGTAACTGCACATAGCCATTTTAATTATTAAATGTGTTTATAGATGAAAATTACTGTGAAAATGAAGTACATTTTTTTGCAACCAATGTTTAAATGATTATTATTATTCTAAAAGTCACTTCGGGAATAAAGCTCAGCTGTTCTGCAGTAATAGGACATGTTCTTTGTGTATTACAAGATAAAGCTTGTGGGCATCCATTTATGAATCAGAGGGCCTAATATCCTTCTGATGAGAGCAATAAATAAGGCAACATAAACTACAGTCGCAGACCATGAAGCAAAATGTGCAAAACTGTCAAGCTTAGCTAGCATGGGGTAGCAACAAAGGTAACATTCAATCACTTTACAATCTTCTGTTTAATGATCTATGACATTGTTTGAATCTTTTCATTAAATAAAATTAAGTGATCTTGAATTTGCATATAATTCAGATGTTGAATTTTACTTCAATAAATACTTTTAGTATCTGTAAAACACAAAAAAGCATTGCATAAAAAACATGAAATAATGTAAATTTTAATTCTCTTTTTGACTATTAATAGTAGTCTTTATTAATAAATCTTATTTTAATACATCTTATTCCACTTAGCAGAGATATTGCATACATTGTGAGATGAAGTATCTGGATCAGTATAACAAATTGAGGGGGTGGAGCTATTTCCAGAAATAATTGTGACATAATAACAAAATGTATTAATAACAATTATTCTAAATGTATTAATAACACTTTTCTTACTTTAGTATGTGGCAGAAGAAAAATGAAAAACAATTGAGAAGAGGACACAGCTCTCTGCTAAGGAAGAGGCTAAGGTTCTCCAATTCTTAGCTGCAGTAGGCTATGCCAAACTGTTGCTAGTCCTAAATTTCGGATTAATAGGGAGAACCTGTGGAGCAGGGCAGTTCCAGGATATCTAAGGAAGGAAATCCAAACTAATTGGGGCTTGTCAAAGTTCCCATGTTGATCAGACATTGGATCAAGCTCATGAGTGTCCACTGTACTTCCAACCTAGGTGAGATACTCTTTAGAAGAGTGAGTGTGGTTCAGCGTGGGGGTGGGGAGCAATGTTAGGAGTGGACAATGACTGGAACAAAAATGGTGATTTCTTTAGTTTTCTAATCCCTTGTTTATTTAACAAGAAGTAACTTGGTATCAGATAGTGGATAGAGTCTTGGAACTGTAGTCAGGAAGACCTGAATTCAAACCAGATATGAATCTTCCTAGCTATGTGACCCTGCTTAAGTAACAAATTTCTATCTACTTTACTTTTCTTATTTATCAAATGGAGATAACATCATCTACATCCTAGCATTGCTGTCTAGATAAAATGACATGATATTTGTACAAAGCACTACAGAAATGCTAGGTATTATTATCATTCAATATTGTTTAAAACATTCAGATTCTCCAATGAAATTTTTTTTTGTTGTTCTTTGCATGTTGAAATGTTTGCTTGTCAATTAATGTTAAAGCCAGAATAAACTTTTAAAATGCTCAGGAAGGCCACAATTTCAGCTGCATGAAATACTTCCATTCATAACAACAAAAATAACAACTACCATTTATATAGCACTTACTATTTGCCAGGCATTGTGCTAAGAACTTTACAATTATTATCTCATTTGATCCTTAAAACAACCTTGTGAGGTGCTTTTATTATCTCCATTTTACAGGTGAAGAAACCAAGGCAAACTGAGGTTAAGTGACTGCCCCAGGTCAAATAGCTAGCAAATGTCTGAAGTCACATCTGAACTCAGGTCTTCCTGACTTCAGGGCTAGAGCTCTGTCCACTGTTTTACCTGTCACCTAAAAAATTGCGATTCCATTCCACATTGTAATAGATGTATTTTATGAGTTGCTGTGGGCTATACTTTTATTACCTGGTGGCCAACCACCTCTCTGAAATTAGCTCAGCTGGTGTTAAGATAACAGACATTTAGTTTGTAATTGTGTGCACACTTGAAACATTTCCACTTGAAATACATTTTTAGGAATACATTGCTGGCAGAGCCTGTAAGAAACTCAAGGTCACCTTCATGCTATTATTAGGTATTGGACCAGGATTTTACTGCAGGATTTTGAATACAAAAAAGAAATATATAAAAACATACCATCTAGACATGTTCTTATCCAACTCCTTCCCCACATCTCCCCCTACCCCCTTGCAGGGTTAATATGATGGAGATTTCAACTTATAAATAAATAGTTTTGTTCATATCAGTGAAATGTGCATTTACTAATAATACTGTTGTTTAGTTGTTCAATTATGTTCAAGTCTTTGTGACTCTGTGAACCATAATACACCAATGCTGTCCTTCGGGTTTTCTTGGTAAATATACTTAGAATGCTTTGACATTTCCTTCTCTAGTGAATTAAGGTAAAGAGAAGTTAAATGACTTATGCAAGGTCACACAGCTAGTAAGTGTCTGAGGCTGCATTTGAACTCAGGTCTTCCTAACTGTAGGGAGCAGTGCTTCATCCACTGAAAATTGGCTTTAAAATTTGCAAAGCATTTTACAGTCCTTATCTTATGTGAGCCTAATAGCAACCCTCTGAAGCAGATACTATATATTTATCACTCTATTTTCCAATGATGAAGTTTAGATTCAAAGAGGTTCAGTGTTTCTGTCTCTAGCCTCATAGCTAATATGTGCTGTAGGTAAGATGGAAACCTTGTCCATGTAGACTCATAACTAGTACACTATTAACTATCTGCTGCTTCTATGTATCATTTTTTCCTTTTTATTTAAATAAATGGAGAGCCTGAAAATGAAGATGGATCCATGCCTGAGAATCTTAAGGGCAGACAGGGATGCTCAGAAGAATGAATATCTGTTTTCTTGGCCTCTCCATTTTACTTTAAAGAACTGTCGGGCTAAATTAGGATTATCAGAGGTCATTTTTTATTCTATGTTCATGTACTGTACCATACACATCATTTGATTATAAATGAAAATTCACTGGACAATTATCAACTTTGACAAAATGTACATCTGTCTGGAGACCTTTTTGATCACTGAATCTTTGGGGAGAATTTTTTTTTTTAATCAAAAAGAAAATGAAACTAGTGAGTGCTCTCCAGGTTGTTAATCCATAATCCCTATGCAAAATATTACCAACTGCATTTAGCAAAGAAAACTGTTGGCACACTTAGAATCATAGTCATATCACTGCACAGGGATTTGTTCCCACTATATATTCTTCCCATTTATGTGCTCAACTACTCTGATCTCTGTACATGAACAATAAAGTTGGTCTTATGGGAACCCTTGACTCTATTAAAAGAATGTTCAGTACAAAATGCTTCATAAGGATTCATTGCAAAATAATAATGCAACTTCTTGGTGTTTTCAAAAAGATATAGGTTAATAAAAAGAGATAAATTAAATTTCTGTCCAACCACAAAAGCGTCAAATTCCAATCTCCTTAAAATGTTTCAAATATAGGTCTACAGGCAGTCCTCACAGTGATGGAAAGTTATTTTATGTTCAAAGAAAAGCTACAGTAAATTGCATCTGTTTTCCCATAGAAATTATACTATAATAAAGCATGACAGTTCTGAACCAAACATGACCTTATTCCTGTTTCCTTATTTTTTTAATAGACACAGACACTTATTTAATCAGTAATTTAGTTTTTAAGTGATATACCAGTAAATTGAAATGACAAAGTTTTCTCCAGTGCACTTACAATTAAACAATGCAACACTAGAATGAATAAAATAAAATTATTTAGTGGAATGATAATATTAAACCTCATCTTCTTAATTATTCTTTAATTGATGCATTGTTTTCATCTCAACTAATCAGAAGATCATGGAATGCCTCCATCAGGATCAAGGAATACAGAAGACTTGGGGAGGGGAGGGTTATATTTTGCCAGTAATTTTTAGGAAAACATTTGGAAAACTAAAAGATCCCTTGGTGAATATCAAGAAATTACTCCAGATGTATCAGTTTTGTTTTGTTTTCTTTGCAAATGGGGAGAAAATAACAATAACAACAACAACATTCGTTCAGCCATCAGAAGAGTCAAGTTCAAATCCTGCTTCTAACACATTATCTGCCTGAGCTTGGATAAGTGACTTAAAATCCCAAACCTCAGTTTTCAATAAAATGAGGATATTTGTACTCTGACCTTTGAAGTTGTTTTCACCTCTAGAAATATGATCTTTATGATCCAAATGTGTCTATACCAAGCATAGGGAACACAAAGAAAGTTGTTGATCTGTGTTTGAAAGCAAAACAAAATAAAATATTTCTTTTTTGAACTGCCATCTCATGAACAATAGCATGTTTATAAGTGGCAGTTCCCCCTAATACCCTTTTGTGATAAGTGTGCATGCCTTTAAAAAGTATGAAGTTCTTTTTATTGCTTTTAAACCCTGTGAAAACATAGTATATATTATTTCATTTGTTGAAATGTTTTAATGTTTTAATTTGAAAGTCTTCATACTGAAATGTTCTATTTAATAGTTTAATTCTAAATATATGAAACAAAGTCTTTCTTCCCAACATATTTTATTATGGTTATGAACCACAACCATCACTGGAAAACAATTTTAATTTACTTTAGGTACCTTCCATTTTAAATATTATTTTCCAAATTTCCCCACTCTGTTGATAACTTCCCTGTACTATTGATGTTTCTTTAGTCACCCAATGGTCAAAATCCATCAGCTAGATGGCTCAGTGAATAGAGTTCTACTCCTTGATTTAGGTTGACCTGAATTCACATCTATCCTCAGATACTTTCTGCCTATGTAACATCAGTTAAGTCATTTAATCTTTGTTTCCCTTTATTTCCTCATCTGTAAAATGGTAGCAATAATATAATTCCCAAAGTTGTTAGAAGAATGAAAGGAGGTATTTGTAAAGTTCTTAGCACAAGGCCTTGCACATAACAGGCAATATATAAATGTTAGCTATTATATTATTTATCATTATTGTTATTTTTACTACTACTACTACTATTATTATTATTATCATTATGTCACTTGGGGACAGCTAGGTGGTGTAGTGGTTAGAATACTGGGTTTGGAGTCAGGAAGACTCATCTTCCTGAGTTTAAGTCTGTCCTCAGACACTTACTAGCTGTGTGATCCTGGGAAAGTCATTTGACCCTGTTTTCTTCAGTTTCCTCATCTATAAAAATGAGTTGAAAAAGGAAATAAAAAACTATTCCAGTATCTTTGCAAAAATACCTAAAAATGGCATCATGAAGAGTCAGATATGATTTAAAAAAACCTAACAACAAATATAATCACTTGATCTGTCCTATTAATTAGATTTTAATTTGTGTTATAAATATCATCTAATACTTATCTGGTTTTGTACCTATGGGAACAGGTCCCATCACATATCACACATGGCCTAAAATGACTGATATACTGAAGGCACATAAACTATTTTCCCCTACAACTCCAAACCTCCCCACCTCAAAAAAAAAATGTAACAAAACTATCCTTGAGACTTAAAGCTTGAATAAGTGGCATAGATTCATAGTTTTCAACTTTAAAGACCAGCACATTAGTAGTCCATTCTCCTCAGGTTGGACAGACTTACCTCTTCCATGCTGGCTATCATATCTTTCTGATTGGGTATGACATTCCAGCAAATATGTAGTCAAAGATAATTGAACCAAATTTAACCAGTACTCCATCTTTTCTCTATATTGTATACACACAATTATTGAGTAAGCTTCCCTTTAATAAAGATTATTTGATAGGTGAGTGTCTCATTTTGTGATAATCCTGAGCCTAAACCATCAGAATTGCCTGAATCAGGACTCACCTCAAACATACCTACAAAGTTTCTGTCCCATCTGACTGCTCCTTTTCTATAATTCTTTTCATCTCACTCTGGTTCACACCTTTGTTACTTCTTTTATTGACAATGGTAAAGGATTTCTCTTATATTTCCTTACTATTAGACTCTTCCTTCTTTCAGAAGTTATCAAAATAGACTTCTTACTTGTTGTTCATTGTCTACAGGATAAAATACAAACTCCTGAGGCTGGCATTAAAGATTGAACTCAATGACTCATTATTCCCTGATTTTATCCTCCCATCTACTGCTATTATGTTTTTGTGTATGCTATCCTCTACCCAGAAGCCCTAGCCATAGAGATAAAGGCAAGAGCTGCTAGAAAGTAACTGGGAGATGACAATAGGAAAAGCACATAGTATGGAGAGTGGATTAGAATTAAAGAGAAATTCTTCATGATTTGTTCCACATCATGAAGCATGGCAGATTG
The DNA here is from genome assembly GCF_028583685.1 of Petaurus breviceps papuanus. NCBI lineage: Eukaryota > Metazoa > Chordata > Mammalia > Diprotodontia > Petauridae > Petaurus > Petaurus breviceps. Next base: position 52,633,350 of record NW_027187391.1, read on the forward strand.
AAGTTTTATTTGTAAGCTACATGTCCAATGATGTATCAGCAGTGGTTTTGGTCAGTTGAGATTCTGTAAGAAAATAATCATGGGACTTAAGGCAGGGGAGAAGTGGTAATGTGGGAAAATGTGAAGAGCTCCAGATTTGGACTCAAGGGACCGAGATTTATATCTCAGCTAGTCAGTTACTACACATGTACACACTACACATACAATCCATTTAACCTTTCTAGCTCGCAATTTCATCATCTGTAAAATGAAAGGGTTGAAACAAACTTGAACGTTCCCTCCAACTCTAAATCAATGATCTGATAATATATCCCTGAAGAAGCATAGCTGTCACTGCACTACAGATGGCCTATTAACCTGCTTGATATCTATAGTCTTTCTCAAGAAGTGGACTAATGTAAATTTTGCTCTAACTTTTCATAAGAAGGAAAAGTAGAAATGCTTATGAATTAAAAAGGAGTTAGTCAATAAATCCTTCAGATAAGATGAAGGTGTTAGAAAGGTGTGGGAGTTAGATGCTCAATAAACAATGCTAATCTATGCCTTGGCTTCTGTTAGCTTAGAATGGTTGATATGCATTCCAGGTATTTTTTGTATTTCCCCACTGGGTACCTAGTAAATGTTCTTTTGGAAAACTCCAAAATTCTATTATCTAACCAAATGGGAAAGGAATTTGTAAGTACTTTGACCAAGTCAGTGATAGAAAAGTCCCGTTTAAGGCTAGGGGTGATTGTAGTAGTGGTTAGCCCAAATCCTTTGGAAGAATAGGTGATGTTCTGGTTGGTTATAGAAATGAAAACAAAGCATAAGACAAGCAGATGCTCTCCAACTTGGAAAATTCCCTCATGACTTTTTTTTTTGAAATTTAACATTGTTGATGTCTGTGGATACACTATTAGCTGGGAAACAACATATTCATTAAATGTCAGTGTGTTTCAGAATTGCTAATAACCTTTCCTTGTGCCATCCTATTAATTTGGTGTTAAATAATAAATTTCCTAAGAACCTCATTTCAAATGCTCAGCAATGTGCAATTAACAGGGCAATGAATGTGCCAGCTAATGACTGTTTTCATTGAAAGAATCTCTGCTTCTAGTACAATTGAAAACAAAGGAATAATCTTATGTTTAACCAGAATCAGATCATATTAATAGGTCCTGAATCTGAGTTCTGGTTAAAAAGAAAAATAACCACATTTCTCCCAAATGATAAGTATTAAAATTTAATATTATGAGAGACTCTTTCTTCTTTCTCCAATGGACTTTTTGAATTAAAATATTGCCTGTCAGATAGCAAAGTCAAACCTTTGCTTAAGAGAGATATTAATAGTGGAGAATGCATTTTCAGGATATTATGGCACTTGAAAATCTTTGTGATCTGAATAATTTTAGATTTTAATAACTTCATCTAAATTACATGGAATTACTGATCTGAATTAGGGGAAGGAGTTTCCACACTGGGAGTGCCCTTACACCAAGGCAGACCTAGGTCCAGAGCTATTCTTCTCCCATCCCCACAAAAAGGCAGCATTCTGTTCAGAGACATTCTAATTATCAAAATAGAGACACTTTTAGAAAATGAAAAATCTTTTGCTTTGTATGCCAAATTTTTATCAGAAAAGATATTCATAAAAGCATAGTTAAAAGTTAGATAAAAGAGGTGGAAAGGCAAGGCTTAATGAAGTACTCAACTTTTGGATATCTAAAGTTGTTTCTAATAACAAATACATACTCTAGAATTTTAAAATGGTTTATGACAGTATTCTTGCCAAAAATCCATAATAAAAGAAGTTATCATGAAATTAATTTAAGGGACAATAACCCAGAATGGCAGACGATGTGAAAAGTTAAAAGCACCTAAAGCCTCTACACTTGGCAGCAGAAGGATGAATGCCTTTTTCTATTGAACAACATTCATTAGTCAGCACAGTCATTAGTTTAAATTGAAGTTTAAATGGTATCAAAACTTCCACATGGCTTTGCTTAACTAGGAATTCCTGCAATAAATTAAAATTTCCCCCACATTTTGTCTCTTTCTATTGTCAAATAATATGAGAAATTTTATCAGTAAGGTTAAAAAAGGTATTAATATATATTGGCAAAATCATCCCTTAACCACAATTGATGACATTGAAAATTCTGCTGAGAAATAATAAATCACTTTGATCTACATTCTCACTGAAAAGTTCCTTTATACACACATTTTCGAACGTAATTTTTTTTTTATATTGCCTTGACATCAATAGAGAAGTTGCTTGCTGTTGCAACATCTATTAGGTGGTTAATGGAGACTTAGTATCTATAATGAATGTCTTTATTCTTTCTAAGCTACACATACAAAAGAGTCTCAGGTTCAAGCGATATGATACTTGGCAACCCTAAGAGAGTTGAGAAAAATCAAAATACAGTCAAGAGAAGTGTCCCCTCTAAAACTCTGGCTTCCTCCAAAGCCACAGGCTACTAGAATCATTGAATATATAGGCATTTTAAAATAATTGCTTAGAAATGTCAGGGGGAAAAAGGGAGAAAACATTCCCATTCCCTAAGATCTACCAGTATGAGCAAGGAAGTAGTGTTAAAGCTACAAAAACAGATCTATGACAGAAAAAAAAAATCAGGCACCTCATCTAAGGAATGGTATTGACTAATGGAGCTTGTCCAGAAGAGTGGGCCTGAGATGTAGAGGACAGGCAACAAACATATGAGAAGTCATTGAAGGAAGGAGAATATTAAAGCTGGAGAAATCTTAGCAAGAAAATAGTTGTCATGAAAATATTTAAAGCGTCATCATGAAGAAGACACATTGACTTGTTCTTAAAAGCTTCAGAAGATAGGATAAGGAACAATGAATTGAAAATTAGCAGAAGCCTATTGTAAGATAGTCTTTCCAAATAATTGCAACTAGCCAAAAGTGAAAGGAACTGCCTTGGAAAATAATGAGTCTCTTGCCACCAAACATCTCACCTACTATAAGACTTCAAGAAAAGATTGGAAAATAAAGTGTTGGTGATATGGTTATAAAGGAGATTCTTACGTAAGTGCAGACAAAACTGAGTATCCTCTAAACTCTCTGAGTTGTACCAGCTGAGCTTGCTTAGGCTTCCCATCTTTAGAATAGGGTAACTGGGGGAAATGGGCAGCATAACATAACATGGCTTTGATTCAAAATCATGTGATCTCCAATATCAATATATTTTAATTTCTTTTTACTTTTGTAAACACAGTGAGTCTTAAGACAAATTATTTAACAGAACAGTAAGGTTTAATATAGAAACCATTATTTCTTGACAAAACATTGACTGTCAATCACTTCCCTGAACAGAGCCAATTCACCTGGTCAAGAACTATTTTTACAAACTTATGAATAAAATTAAGAAGATTAAGAAATTTATTTTTAAATGTATTCAAAGCCTATAATCATTCATATTTAAGTAAATGATGCTAACATAAACTTAAAAAAGCATAGTCATAAACCTGAATGAATTGAAATAACTTCAGGAATTGTACTTTCAAGAACCTTTCCAACTACTGGGTTCACTCATTGTACAAATCCTCATAATAGCTATAATATATTTCCTTTTTTTTTGCTTTTTTTTTGGAGAGGGGAAGGTAGGGCAATTGGGGTAAAGTGACTTGCCCAAAATAGTTTGTGGCTAGTTTTGTGTTAAGTGTCTGAGGCTGAATTTTAACTCAGGTCCTCCTGACTCCAGGGCCAGGGCTCTACTCACTGCAGCACCTAGCTTCCCCTTTATTATATTTCCTAGAGAGTTCCTTCGACCTGGCACAGAAATTAAAAGCCATGTAATCCAAATAGCTCATTTTATAGGTAAGGAAACTGTATTAAATGACCTTATGAAGGTTATATAACTCATAAATTACAGGACAATGTTCATTATGTTTCATTTATTATTATTATTAACATTTCACCTAATGCTAGCTTTCTGATTTAAAGTCATAATACCAATACCAGAGTCAAGTTCTGTAAGGAAAGAAAGTTTTTTTTTTTTCCTTGAGGGTCATATGTTGGCATTTATTATTTAAGCTGAAGAACAGGTTATGAGGGGGGTGGGAGGCAAGGGAGGAGCCAGGGAGCTGAGAACCTCTCATCTATGTCTGCTCCAGATAGGGCTGATCCTGATTGCTGAGCCTTGGTCCAGAGCACACAAGGAAGCACACGCTAAGATGAGGTTCCAGGGGTAAAGGTTGAGGAAAACAGCCGGGGTGGCCAGAGTTATACATTCAGCCAAGGGGGGGGGGGGGGGGGGGGGGGGGGGCTGGGATTCTCCTTGGATCAGCAGCACTGCCTTCTTTTCAGAACTGAAGCATAGTGCTAAGTTCCATCCCACATATTTCTTATAAAACATTCTTGTAGTTAAAGTCTTGTGCTAAAGAATTCTTTCATCGCCTCTCTAAATTCTTGTACTTTGCTTCTAGTTTCTTTGAATATGCATTCAACTTGTAAGCTGCCTGCTCAGGAGAGGCTACTTGGTCCTTAATTAAAGTGATCTACATAATGCTGATTAGTGATATATTTCTGGTTTAAGTCCTTTAGGTTTCTACTTAAGTTTACTGCAATATCTTCCATTTCTAGATACTTCAAGCTAGTCAGTTTGTTCACATTTTCCAGAAGTTCATAATCTTCACTGGTGGCTGTCAGCTCGCACATCAGGTATGTGGCCATTTTGGAGAACATGTCCTGGCACAGCCCCATGATGTCAGCCTCTGAGGGCTTCGTGGCCTCCTCGGCCATCTCCACCATGGCATCATCTAAGCCGGGGAAGGGAGGAAGGAGAAAGGATGGAGTGAAGGTGGAAGGGTGAGGGGGAGAGGGAAAGGGAGAGGGAGAGGGAAGGGAAAGGGGACAAGGAAGGGGGAAAAGGGGGAAAGAGAGTTTTAGAAAATGCCTAGTTTTATACACCTCAAAATTATAATATATTTCAGAATTTAGTGTTCAACAATACTTTCTGGATGATCTAAATTAAAGATTTATAAAATTACATCACATTCAGTAAGTCTAGTCTAAAAAAACAGACTAAGTGTAAATGGGCAAAATTTTTGTCACAAGTCTATTTAAGCTTAATCTCTTGCAGGAGAAGCAGTTCTAATTGATGAGAGGTAACATAGAGAGGCACCATGATACTTTAGAAAGAAGTCTGTACTAGAATTGAAGAAGACCTTCCAGTGTTTTTTTTTTTTAATTAGCTGTATGACCATGAACAAGTTATTTAACCTGATGAGTCTCCAATTTATTTTCTATGAAATCAGGACAATATCTGCATTATCAAATTCTTAAGATTGTTGTGAGGCTCAAATGAGAGCATATATTGCATTTATTCTTTATAAGTTGTCATTCTTCCTCTAAAAAAGAGGTCACATAAATAGAGTTAAAAGAGGAAAATCAGTGGAGCTGAAGAAGTCAAGTAATTGTCAAGTGTCGGAAACGTCATCTATACAGCTAATTAAGTCATCAAAGATGATAATAGTGCATGAATTGGAGGAAGGAAAAGGTCTGTGCTGAATTAATTAAATGTTGAAGATGTGACAGCAGAATGTAAGTTCCTTGAAGACTGAGTCTATTCCTTTGTTTGTTTGTATATCCCCAGCACATATAGAACTATGACTTGAGTAGCGTTGTGGTTGTTCAGTTGGGTCTGACTCTTCATGACCTGATTTGGAGTTTTCTTGGCAAAAATACTAGAGTGGTTTGCCATTTCCTTCTACAGTTAATTTTATAGATAAGGAAACTATGACAATACATGGTTAAGGGACTTGCTCAGGGTTACAGAGCTATTGTCTGAGGTCTTCATAACTCCAAACCTAGTGCTCTATGCACCTTACCATCTAACTGCCTCCTTGAGTAGAGTAGGTAACTAATAAGGTTTATGTTGAATTGAACTGAATTGAGTCTGAAATTTATCGGGTTCTCTAAAAAATAGTCTTTTTTAATATAATTGGTTAAAATAATTTGCTATATACTAATCTCAACTCGAATACTCCATGTAAAGTAGGTGACTGTGGTCCTAATGAAGTATTTAGGTTTTGAGACAGTGGATGATGATTCTGGCAGTGGGTAGTACAGAATATTCATACATGTGTGGGACATGAGACAAGAAGGCTTTCTTTAGGTGATTTATATGTTAATCAATTGTGGAATCAGAATTCATTCTCACTTATGATGTAGACAAAAACACAGGTTTTTGTTTTTGGTGATTTGAGAATTAAAATTTCCTAAAATGGGGTGGAGCCAAGGTGGCAGAGTAGAAGCACAACCTTGGCATGGGCTCTGGCTCCAAACAATTCCAATATCTGTAAAAAAAAAATAGCTCTAAACAAATTTTAAGGCTACAGAGCCCACAAAGTGACAGAGAGAAACAAATCTCCCTCTGAAAACAGCCTGCAGGCCAACAGGAAAGGTCTATTGCAGCATGCTGGGAGCTGAGCACAGTCCTCTAGGAGTCACATATTCCCAGCCCCAGCATGGCCCTGACCATCAGCAGCCAAAGCAGATTTCAGGAGAGTGAATAACCAGCAGCTGTGGTGGCTTCCAGACTTTTCAACCCACAAACACCAAAGCAAAATGTCAGTGTGGAACTTTGTTGGAACAGGGGCGGAACAAAGGCACTGTACAGCTGCTGCCCCCTGAATGAGAAACAGTGGAGGCACAGTGGCTGCCTCAGGAGCTCCTGGACTGTAGATTGTAGGGGGACCAAAAGAACATTCAGAGGGTAATTACTCTTGCTTTAACCTTATTGGATCTGAATTGAAGTCTTGGGTGGTGGTCCTGGGGTGTGTGACGAGTGAGACAGAGCTTATGGGGGCTGTAGAGAGGGCACCCAACTAATAGCTCCAACAGCTGGGAAAAGGTCAGCAATTTAGGACATAGCTCTCTCCATTCTGGAAGCAGAGTTCTACCAGGGCAAAGAGCTCAAAAGTCAAGTAATTGGATGGCAATATGAGCAAGCACAGGAAGCATAAACAGACAATAGAATCCTTTTCTGGGGACAAAAAGGATAAAGGCACAGAGAGGGAGGAAGATAGTGAAGTCAGAACTCCTGCATCCAAAGGCTCCAAGAAAAAATGTGAATTTGTTATAGGCCATGGAGGAGCTCAAAAAGGATTTTGAAAATCAAGTAAGAGGAGTGGAGGAAAAATTGGGAAAAGAAATGAGAATGATGCAGGAAAATCATCAAGAGCGAGTCAACAGCCTCCTAAAGGAAACCCAGAAATACACTGAAGAAAATAACACCTTAAAAAATAGACTAACTCATGGAAAACAAAGTCCAAAAAGCAAATGAGGAGAAGAATGCCTTAAAAAGTCAAATTTGCCAGATGGAAAAGCAATTTCAAAAATTCACTGAAGAGAATAATTCCTTTAAAATTAGACTGGAGGAAATGGAAGCTAATGACTTTATGAGATATCAAGATATTATAAAACAGATCCAAACAAAGGAAAAAATAGAATGCAATGTGAAATATCTCGTTGGGAAAACCACTGACCTGGAAAACAAATCTAGGAGATATAATTTAAAAATTATTGAACTACCTGAAAGCTATAATCAAAAAAAGAACCTAGAAACCATCTTTCAAGAAATTACCAAGCAAAATTGCCCTGATATTCTAGAACCAGAGGGCAAAATAGAAATTGAAAGAAATCACTGAGCACCTCTTGAAAAAGATCCCCCAAAAGAAAACTCCTAGGAATATTATAGCCAAATTCCAGAATTTCTAGGTTAAGGAGAGAATTCTGCAATCAGTCAGGAAGAAACAATTTGAGTATTGTGGAAACACAATCAGGATGACACAACACCTTGCAGCTTCTACATTAAGGGATTAAAGGGCTTGGAATATGATATTTTGGAAGCCAAAGGAGCTAGGATTAAAAGCAAGAATTACCTACCCAGCAAAACTGAGTATAATGCTTCAGGGGAAAATATGGTTATCCAATGAAATAGAGCACTCTCAAGCATTTTTAAGGAAAAACCCAGACCTGTACAGAAAATTTGACTTTCAAATACAAGAAGCAAAAGAAGCATGAAAAAGAAATCATAAGGAATTTATTAAAGTTGAACTATTCACATTCATACATGGGAAAACAATAATTGTAAGTCATAAGACTCTTCTAGGTATGAGGATAGTTGAAGGGAATATACATGTATGTATGTATGAATAGGAGGGTATATGTGTATATAAATGTATATATGTGATTGTGGGCAAATGTATGTTCACATATACATAGAGGGAACAGGATGAGTTGAATAGGAAGGAATGATATCTAAAAAGTACAATTAAGAGGTGAGAGGAATTTAATGGGAAAAGGAAAAAGGGAGAGATAGATTAGGGTAAATTATCTCATATATAAGAAGCAAAAGAAAACTGTTACAATGGAGAGGAAGAGTAGGAAGGTGAAAGGGAATGGGTCAACCTTACTCTCATTGAGTTTAGCTTAAGGAGGGAATAACATACACACTCAATTGGGTATCTTACCCTACAGGAAAATAGGAAGGTGGGGGATAACAGGGAGGATAATAGAAGGGAGGGAAGATTTGGGGAGAGGGTAGTTAGAAGCTAACATTTTTGAAAAGGGATAGGGTCAAAGGAGAAAATTAGAATAAGTGGTGGGGAAGACAAGATGGAGGGAAATATAGTTAGTCTTTCACAATATAACAATTGTAGAAATTATTTGGGTAACTACACATGTACAACCTATATTAAATTGCTTATCTTCCAGTGGGAGCTGGTAAGGAAGCAAAAATGGAAAAAAATCTGGAACTCAAAGTTTTAAAAACAAATGTATAAAAAATTGTTTTTTACATGCAAGTAGGAAAAAAGATATACAGGCACTGGGGTATAGAAATACATCTTGCCCTACTAGAAAGTTGGGGGAGGGAGTTAAGGGGGAGGATATAAGAGAGAAGAGATTGAGGGAAAGGGTATTCAGTAGGCTTGCTATTTTGGGGTAGAGGTAGGAGAAAGCTGGGGAGAAAAACTGCAATTCAAAATTTTGTGGAAATGAATGTTGAAAACTAAAATTAAATAAATTAATTAAAAACCTTCCTAAAATATTCCATACCTTTAAGAATAAAGGTTAATAAATATTAAAATTCAGAAATACTCAGATAAGAAAAGGTTTATAAAGATAATAGTTATAGTAATTCAATTTACTTTATTTTATACATGCGTATGATATGATTTAATAAAGATTGAGTGTAGGTTCTTAAATTTTTACAATCTAATTCTTAATGGTAATGAAGCTGAAACTTAATATGTTGACTTCATGCAGGGTATACCTAAGAACATTAGTAGTTTTAATAATTGCTGCTTTCATTCTGTGAACTATACTAAATTATGTTGCTTTCCCTTGAAAACTACTTCTATGTCCGATATAAACTATATTATTTTGCCATTTGTAAACAACTAACAGAAAACTTCATTCATTTGAGATGAACATACAATCAGTACATGAACAAATATGAACCTTCATTAGCTGCTCCTTCAGGTGTAAATCAAGGTACCCCCCCCTCAATGTTTTCCCTATCAAGTACTTATTCATTTTTGATTTACCGGTAGTAAAAAATAATAAAACTATAATTACTTGGTTCCTTACAGACTGATCATGATGAGTAACAAGACATATGGATTTATTGAAGGTTTTAAAATGATAAATGAGAAATCGTTTGTTCAAATGTCTTCTCTCCTCGTATAGTATGCATGCATGTATTATGTATGTATATATACATGTATTGGAGTTTTATACCTACATACATATTCATATATATACATGTGTATGTACATGTGTATGCACATATAATATATATCAAACATGTGTATATATACCTATATACATTCATACATATATAGAATTCCCCCTTTGATTCTTCTTTAATTAATGAAATAAATAATGGAGGTTTGGAGGGCATACAAAATATTTAAGAAAAGTGTTACAGGAATGGGACTAATGATTAGTGGCCTCATGCTGGAAAGATTTGAATCTCTATGAGGCAATAACTCCTAGATGTTTCTCCTACTTTACCCATCAACCCCATTCACCCACCCATAAAAGTAGTAGGGAAGATTTGCGCTGCCTTAGTTAAAAAGGAAAAATAACTTTTAAACTCCTCTATTTTTCCTTCAATTCTCCAGGATATGTAACAAGTAATTTTCTGGGGAAAAGTAAGGGGAAGGATTAACCTTCCTCCCAATCCAGAAACAGAAGGACTGTTACCAAGAAGCAATGAGAGAGGTATAAAAATAGTTAAAATATACTACATGCTGTAATATCATATTTAGTATTAATTTCTTATAAAGGAAATAACTATTTTATACCTAAATTGTATTGTATATAGTATCTTTTTTTGGTCTCACCCCTCTACCCACCCTTTGAAGACACCTTAGACATGAACCAAAACTAAATTATAAATATTTTTCCCTATGACTCAAGCATGGGGCAAAGTGAGCCTAAAAGGGAGGAAGTTATGTGGTGAGTATCCCTCAAGCCTAGTTTGCCCACCATTTGCAGGGGTCAAGAAAAGGGAACCACTAGTAGAGAAAGAAATGGTATACTTACTAATCCTCTAGGCCAGTTGTGGGAAACCTGCAGCCTTGAGGCCACATGTGGCCTTTTAGGTCCTCAAGTGTAGTCTTTTGACTGAGTCCAAGTTTTATAGAACAAACCTTTTTTTTTTTCTTTTTGGAGGAGGGAAGCCTGGGCAATTAAGGTTAAGTGACTTTCCCAAGGTCACATGGCTAGTAAGTGTTAAGTGTCTGAGGCCAGATTTGAACTCAGGTCCTCCTGACTCCAGGGTTGGTGCTTTATTCACTGAACCATCTAGCCACCCCAGAACAGATCTTTTATTAAGGAAATTTGTTCTGTGAAGTTAGGCATCATTCAAAGGGCTGCACATGAGGACCTAGAAGGTCACATGTGGGCCTCCAGGACACAGGTTCTCCATTCCTGCTCTAGGCTCTTGAATTGTGTAGAAAAAACTGGCAGGCTGCTGGAAAGAGGTTTGTGTAGTAAAAAGAACATTGGCCTTGGAATTAGAGAAGACTTTGATTTGAATTCCATGTTTGCCACTTATTAGCCTCATGATCTTAAGTAAGTCACATTATAAGCTGAAAAATTCTGTTAAAATAGAAGTTGTTGTTTTCAAAAAATACACAACTCCTCCATTAAAAGCATATTTTGATGATATATTGATGACTGTGTTGTGAAAACTATGTCAGGGGCGGCTAGGTGGCGCAGTGAGTAGAGCGTCGGCCCCAGAGTCAGGAGGACCCAAATTTGTTTCTGGCCTCAGACACTTAAAACCCACACAAAGATACTAGCCATGTAACCTTGGGCAAGTTACTTAACCCCAATTGCCCTCCAAAAAGCCAAAAAGCCAAAAAAATAAAAAGCTATGTCAGCAGAACACAAGTGGAGGCCATTGTACTAAACTGGAAATTTTTTGAGTAAAAGCAAATAATGTATTGTGCATCAGTTGTCTGAGAACCATCAAAATGTGTTCATCACTACAAGGTTAGCCAATAGATGATTTAAAAAAATAAATTAATTCATGAAAATCAACTACTAAGGCCTAAAGGAATTGCGATCTGTGCTGTGGAAGCAGTAAGCCATTTAATGAAACTATGGTTCTTTGAAGTATTGAGAAAGAAAAAGATTGAACTAGAATGTAAAGCCAATAGAATCAACAAGTATCTCAGAGTTGGAAGAGACCTAAGAGGTGATCTAGCCCTATATTCATTCCTTCAACATGTACAAATAGTCATCCAGAATTCACTGGAAGGCCTCTTCTGAGAAGGAACTGATGATATCCAAGACAGAAATTCCACTTTGGATAGCTCTAATTAGGGAAATTTTTCCTTGCTTCTTAGTGCCTGGAACATAGTAGGTGCTAAACAAATGTTTATCAATAGCTAAGTGATTTACATTAAGCCTTAATTTGCATCTCTGCAAGTCCTGACTATTGAATCTAATTCTTCCTTATCAGGCCAAGAATAACAAGTGTAATCCCTTTTATATTTAATAGCACTTCTAATACTTAAACATAGATATCATCCCCTTCCCTAAATCGATTTTAATTGATAGATTTTATTTTGAAACAGCAGAGAAACCTACAAATAAAGTAACCAAAAAGTGTATTCCCCCAAAATAATAAATAAAAGGTTAAGGACATCATAAAAGAGTGGTTGTAACCAGTAATAGTTGCAACCTTACAATTTTGTAATTTTCCTTTTGTTAAAAATAAATGTAGCCTGCTTTTCAGTTCACTTTCAAGTTCACACAAATAACTGGGTTCAGTATAGGGTACTTGAAAATAAATATAACTCATTTGGCTTAAGCCTTCAATCCCAAATCAAGTAGGCACCTCAAAATTTATCTCAACTCCATTTGAACCATGATAGCAAAATATAAGAAAAGCATTCATTTTAAAATTGAAGAAGGAAATAGAAAGGAGAAGAAAAGGGAAAGGAGAAAGAAAAAGAGATGAAGAAGTAGGAAAAGGAGAAGAAAAGGGAAAAAAGAATTAATTCATAAACTTTCATATTTCTGCTGCAGGTACAACCATCATAGTATCCATAGAGTCCTTCTCAAATTGTCTTTCATATTTCTGACCAAATCCAAACAACTTCTGATTTTTATCAATTTAAACTGTACAACATGTTCTATATCAATACTTTAAGTATAATCATACAGCAGCTTTCTCCCTAGTTCAGGTAGTCACAGCCTACAAATTAGACCCCTGCCTTCTAATCTTTCCCTACCCCAATTAATCACCAGCATAGACTTTAAAATAATCTTTCAAAAGCACGTCTAAGCATGTCTCTTCTCAACTTAAAAGATTTCCATGTATGACTCACCTCTTTCTCAATGATAAAGTACAAACTTGGAATCATATAATTACAGAATTTTGTGTTTGAAAGGGACTTATGTTTGAAAGGGACTTCTGCATCAATCTAGTCCAATCCATACCACAAAATGAAGCCTCAGTGAAAAATCTCCTCCTTAGGCTGCCTGTCCCATTTTTGGATAATTTTAATGAAAAAAATAAAAAGCTTAATGTAAGAAAAGCCTAGATTTGCCTTTTTGAAACTTCTATTGCTCCCAATACTGCCTCTAGACCCAGAAATAAAATATCTGATCCCTTTTCCATATCATAGCCTTATAAATAATTAAAGACAGTCATAATATCCCTGGTGAATCTTCTCTTATTCGAGTTAAGTATCCTCAGTTCCTTCAAACATTCTTAACATGACAAAAAATTAAGTATCCCATACTATCCTTGTTGCTCTCCACTTCATAGTCATCAGCTAAAATCTGACTCCAGATGACCTGCATTATAGAGCACATACAAACTGGAGTAATTGCTCTTCTTCAAAGATGATAGTCCATCTTCTACCCTTGCATAGGCTGTATGTTTTCTATGTCTAAAATATGTTCCCTTCTCATCTCCACAGCTTGACATTTCTACCTTCCTTCATGTCTGAGTTAATGTGAAAATTTGATTCAATGAGAGAATTTTTTTTCAAACCTTAAAGCACTATATATTTTTTTCCTACAGCAAGTCATTTTTAATTCCCTTCATTATTAGCACTCACTCTCTACTCCTGAAATTACTGAGTACCTATTTATGCCCTCCATCACCTCAATCACTTCAAGAACAGGGCTATTTTATATTTTGTCTTTATATAACCAGATCCTAGCACAGTGCCTTGCACACAATAGGAAGTAAACAAATGCCCATTGTATAGGATTGACTTATTTTTTAGGTAATAGAAGGCACTTAGGTTTATTTATGAGTCAGTCATCAATTTTGCCAGATCTCTCCCTCAATTGCTTTTTCTCCATCAATTGTTCCTTATAGATCATGCACAACAATCCTTTCACCACAATGTCATTACCCAGAGGGCACATTTTAACATCTGTAAAATATGAACCCCAGAAGGGAACACAATATTTTGAATGTGGTCTGTGGAAAATATAGTATATTGCTACTTTGCTCATTTGGGACACCATGCTGCTTGTAACATAATTTAATTTAAAAGTTATTGCTTTGGTTATAATGTGTCATTTGCTCATATTATGCTTAGGATTCACTTAAAGTCCCATATCTTGTTTTTTCTGGCTAAGCATTTTTTATCTAGTCAAATGTGTATCATCTTGAATTTGTGGAATCAACTTGATTTCAACTTAATTATGTTTATCGAACAGATTAATTTGAACTTTTTTATCCATGTTATATCTACTATTTTTCCTTTGTCCTAGCTTATAGAGATCTTCTAAGATCCTGAATCTCTTATCTATGAGTTAGTTAGTTAGTTAGTTATATCAAGTTAATTATTCTTCTCAGCTTCTTTCCACCTGAAAATTTTCTAGTTACCATCTATACCTTTATCTAAGTCATTGATAGACATGTTAGAGTATAAGATCAAGGATTGATCCATAGGACTTTATATGTTTCCTCCAAGTTTATAATTATCCATTAATGAAGGTTTATTTGGTTCAATTATTATTTTTATATTTTTTTAAACTTAAAAAATGAGAAAAGAAAAACAAAATATCTCCATGTATATAGCAGAACATAAGAAAGGAATCAATATAAAATGATAAATTTCCATTTCAAGAAAACCTATATAATAAATACTATCATTGTTCTCAAAGTTGCTCAGCTTTTCTTTGCTTCCTTGTTGGTTTTCTTTTCTTCTCTGCTGTGCAGTTTTTACTTTATTTTCCCCTGCCCCCTTCCCCCTTATGAGAATGGGAACCTGAAGATCTTTCCTGCCCCTAGGCCCTTTAATAGGCTTAAGTGACTCTGAGAGCCTTCTTTGATTTGAAAGTATACTCTGCCCCCTAATAGGCTGAGTGTGGTCACATGGAGCCTCTGGCAGGAGGCTTGTTTTTCAGGAATGCCCACACCTTGTTACTTTGTTATTGGGCTGTGGGTGAAGAGGGTTGTTACATTCTCTGAACCAGGAGAAGGCTGTATATATACCCTGATGTGAGGTTTTCCTTTGGGGCTCACTTTGAGAAGAGTTGCGTGATTTGACCAGACAAGTCTTTGGGCAGCTGTAGAGCCCCTTGGCTTTGAAAACACAGATTTTGTGCTTCCCTCTCTGGTAACTGACTAGGTATGGATGTAATGGTCAGACAGCTGGAAGCCTTTCTGCTGATCTGTTTCTGTCTGCTTATAAATTCTGCTTGTAATTTGTTTGTATTCTCTGAAGTTCAGGATGCTGACATTTTCCCCTGAACTAGGTAAATAATATGTTTTATTGATTAAAGTAAGATTGTTAACCCATTTTGAGTTGCTTTCCTTTAGAAAAATAGATCTAAGAACCTGTGCTAGTAGCCATCCTGTTTATGCTAGGGTGCTTTCCTGCTACATCCCCCAACACCTTAAAGAAGATTACAATTAAGGGTAGAGATTATTTGTGTGTGTCTATATACACACATGTAGATATATACATGTATATGTATAAATACATATATATAGCTATCTATAAACATACTCATATATGCATAGTTACTCATACACATGCATGTAATTCTGTACTATTCTTATTTCCTCCTATCATCTGTTTCTGTATAGGTGAATATCAGCTTCCTTCATAAATCCAAGTCTTTTGGTGATTGACTAAATCAATCAGCTCATCATTATCTATACCACAGCAATATTTCAACCCAATCACATTCTAGCTGAGAGATTGTCTATGAAAGTTTCTCTTAATTTTTGGCATTTCTTATGTTCTTGTCAACATAGACCCCATGTCTCAGGTCCTTCTTTCTGAGGTCTGTCTTAGGGTCCAACCTTGGGATTTCCTCTCCACTCTTAAGCCATGGTTGACACTCTAGCCATACTCTCCCACAAATGATATTGCTCCCTGTGATCCTTCTGGTAACTGTGAACTACAGCTCTCCTCTTTGCCCCAGAACTGAAACTAGGGACTCTGCTCTCCTGTGAGTGCCCGCAGTCAACAGAGCCCCTGCCCCTCACTGCTGCTCTCTGTAGGTGTGTATTAGCTCCTTCTCTCTCCACTGCCACAGCCCAGACTCATCTGACCAGCATAGCTCTGCTTGGTGTCTCCTACTTAGTCATCAGAAAACCATACTGTTTGTGAGATGAAAGTTTCCAAGACTGAGGCTGCCTCTCAATCCAGCTGCTTCCAGGGCTTGTTGTTTGTTGATTCTGCAGAACCAGCCTGGAGGTGTTTGCAATTCACTCAAGCCAAACTTCTGCCCCTGGAGGCCAGGTCTTTCCTGATGTCTTCTCAAAATGTCTTAGGAGGATAACTAATTTACCCCATGTTCATTTCTGCTGCTCTGATGCAATGTTCTGTCTTTTTTTGTGGAAGAAATTTGGAGAGCTGAAAATTTTCTGATCTACTCTACCATCTTCCCAGAATCTTTCTTGATTCAATTATTCTACTGAATTCAGTTGAATTCACACAGCGTTCCTCTTATTTAGCTTATATCTCTATCTTGATGATGAGTATAAATTACTTTATCATATGCGTTGATGAAATCCAGGTATAGCATGTATGCAGCATGCTTCTGGTCAATTGATTCTTTAATCCCATTAAAAGCAAAATCATATTAATCATGCATGATGTGTTTTTGAAGAAGTCATTCTGGCTTTTACTAAACACTGTTTCTCTTTCTGAATAACTACAGCCCATCTTTTCAACGCTTTCTAGAATTTTTCCAGTAATAAAAGATAACCTCAGTGGTCAAATAGTTTGAAGGTTCTGCATTCTTCCCTTAAATAAAGTCATCCAAATCTGTAGTAAATTAAAAAAAAAACATTATTTTCCTACTTTATCTGCTATGAGCAATTGAAGAGATGGATTCACTGGAAACCTTGATTAAGAAAAAATTTAATGCAAGATTTCCCCAAAACAAGGTTTTGGTTTCACACAAATGTACTATTGGTAGATTTGTGGACTGATTCAATGATTCGAGAGAATAAATTGGAATTATACCCAAAGTGTATTCAAACTGTGTATTCCCATTAATACAGCAATATTGTTCCTAGGTCTGCATCCCAAAGAAATCATAAAAAAGGAAAAGGAATTACATGTACAAAAATATTTAGAGCAAATCTTTCTGTGGTGGGAAAGAATTGGAAATTGATGGGATGCCCATCAATTGGTAAGTGACTGAACAAGTTGTAATATATAAATATAATGTAATACTATTGTGCTATAAGAAATGATGAGCAGTCAGATTTCAGGGAAAAAAACTGGAAAGACTTACATGAAATGATATAAAGTGAAGTGAGCAGAACCAGGAGAACATTATACACAGTAACAGCAACATTTTTTGATGATCAACTATGAATGATTTAGTTCTTCTCGGGAATACAATGACCTAGGACAATTCCAAAAGAGTCATGATAGAAAATGCTAACCATATCCTGAGAAAGAACTGATGAAGTCTGAATGCAGATGGAAGCATACTGTTTTCACTTTTTTCATATTTTTTTTCTTTTGGTCTTTTTCTTCTTTCACAATTTGTCTAATATGAAAATATGTGTTATATGATTGTACATTCATAATCTATATTAAATTGCTTACTGTTTTAGAAATGGGGGCAAGTGATGGAAGTAGAGAGAAAATTGGTAACTTTTTTTAAATGAATTCTAAAAATGTTCTTTACATTTAATTGGAAAAAATAAAATACTATTTGAAAAGAAAAAATAGCAAAGCAAAACAAGGTTTTGGTTTCATCACTTACAATCAGAAATATGTTTCTATTCTATTGTCCTTCCCTTTACAACTTTACCACTGGCACAGAAAGAATGACTAAAAAGACAGAAGGAATCCATTTCCCTGTTAAAAGCTGATTGACTATTGCTTTGCATCATCTCCACCTGCATGTTTTTTTTTTTACCAAGCCTTTTTGTTGTTTTATTTCTCCCTTTCCATTTGTAGACTGCTTTACTTCAAATGAACCCAAAGTATTTAACAACAAAATGATAATCTTTCCCCAGTACTTCACACACAGACTCTTCCATAAATAAATGTCTTTCTTTCAACCTATTTGTACTTGCTACTCTTCAGTTTACTACACAACATATGCCTGGGTAGATTGCTGCCATCTATCTTATGCAACAGTCCAACCTGATGAATATATATTACAGCAAGTGCTGGTTTGAACAGAGACTAAAAATTAGCACTAGCATTTAAAACATTTAAATCCCAGTATCCTCCCACTGATCCCCACTTCCCAGTGGCTTCCTCTCAATTCTTTATTGCTCTAATTCACATTATAGAAAACAAAGAACAGCAATTTTTGCATTTGTATGATAGAACCAGTTGATTATTCTATTATAAGGGATACTGTCGCTTTAAATGTGAAACTCTTTAATTGCAAGGCTTCTTAGAAGAAGCCAGTTGCTAATTATTGAAAGCAGGGAAATCATGTATGTAAGGCTGTTAATTGATTAACATGCTTGTTATCCTGATTAAGTCTAATACCAGTTGGTGGGGAATTGGGGTCAAGAATGATGTGTGCCCAGAGGGAAGGAAGATAAACTAGAAAATTAGAGAAAACATAAGAAAAAAACTTTCTATGATTGGGATATTAAAAGCAGGGACTTCAACAATCCTGAAATTAGAGCTAGAAGAACAAGGAAGAGGACTTGGAATCTCAAAAAAAAAAACCAAAAGGCTATCTCTGTCTCTTTGTCTCTGGCTCTGTCAGTCTGTCTGTCTGTCTCTCTCTCTCACACACACACACACACACACACACATCCCACAACACACATGCCCATCTGAAAGGTGCCCTAAAGAAATTACATTAAAACTGAGATAGGCTTTTAGGGATTCTAAAGTCTGAAGGCCAGAGAGTCAAGCACAGAAAGCTAGGAGGGGATTTTGAGACCAATTCTAGTGAAGGCAAAAATGAATTAAAAGTGCTAAACACTATGACTTTCCTTTAAAAATAGCTTCTGAAATAATGATTTTGTTTAAAAAGGTTGCTTTAAAGAATTGTCTAATTTAGCATTAAAAACAAGTTTGGTTACAGTAATTTCTTTTGTAAATGTTTTAGATAGTGTGTGATAGAAAATTATGAAATCACTGGTACAAAATGTTACTAGTTCAGAGAAAGAAGAATTCATTTTCAGCTGGCATAATCAAGTAAGTCATTATGGAACTGTGATATCTAAGCTAAAATTAAATGATGATTGGACATATAATAAGGGAATATAACAGAACCAGAGTTTCTAAGTCAGAAGTTCTTAACCTGGAGAATATGATTTTTAAAAAGAAGAAAATTACAATTGCATTTTTTTGTTTGGTTGGGTTTATTTTTCGCTTTTTGGAGGGGGTAAGGTAGGGCAATTGGAGTTAAGTGACTTGCCCAATGTCACATGGCTAGTCGGTTTTTGTTTTGTTAAGTGTCTGAAGCTGGATTTGAACTCAGGTCCTCCTGACTCCGGGTCTGGTGCTCTATTCACTGTACAATTGCATTTAATATTTTTCTTCAGTAATCCTAAGTATTTTATGCATTTTAAGGTATTATTCTGCAAAGGGGGTCTTGAACCTTACCAAACTCGTAAAGGGATCCATGAGAGAGAAAAGGTAAAGAACCCCCATTCTAAGTCTGATTGTGTCACCCCTAAACACACACACACACACACACACACACTCACACATTCAGTAAATTCTACTGGCTCCAAATTATTGTTAGTATAAAATATAACATTAATTTGATATTTAAAGCTTTTTCTAATCTATCTTCCTCATATATGTAGTCTTTCTCATTACATTTTCTAGTTCATACATATGATTACCCTACAGAAACTTCACCATACTGGTTTACTTTCTTTCCCTTGTACAATATGCACTGTCACTCATCTCCATGGCTTTGCTGTCTATCTGCCCTCCTCACCCCCAACTTCATTGCCTGTAATGTTCTCATACTTCATCTTTCCCTCACTAGAACCCTTGACTTCCTTGAAGGCTCAGGTCAAGATGCACTTTCTGTAGGAGGCCTGTTCTGGTCCACCTAGATGATAGTATTGTAGCTTCCAAAATTGTCTTGTACTTTGATGTCTTTTGTATTTAAGTATAATATGTATATGTTGTCTCCATCATCAGAAAATAAGTGCCTTGAGGCAGGGAATTCTTTCCCTTTTTCTTTGTATCCCAATGAGTTAACCACAATGCCTTAAACATAGAATGGTCTTAATAAATACTTCATGATTAATTCATTATCAGGCCCTAGAAGGAGTAGGATATTTTTGCCTTAAGTCCTACAACAATCATAGAATCTTTTAGTTAGAAAGTCATCTAATCCACTTCTTAGTTTACTTTAAATACTGGTCCTAAGAAATACTCTAGATAATTTTTTTTTCTAAATAAGTGACAATTTACTGCCATTGTGTTAGGATTGGGCAAAATTCAGAAAATAAATCAGGCAACAACTCTAATACCACACCCATTGGGGGAGTTTGTACAAGTGTCTGATATGTACAAAGAAAATAGGTGTCCATATCAGGGAAATAGCCAATCATATTTATGGATAGTCATATCTTGATTAGTTACAAGTGATGGCATACTACCTAAACACCTTAAGAGGTACGCTGTTGCTGTTCATTCATTTTCAGTCATGTCTGACTCTTCATGAACCCATTTGTTTTGGGGTTTCGTTTTTTGGTGAATTTTGGCCAAGATACTGGAGTAGTTTGCCATTTCTTTCTGTAGTTCATTTTACAGATGAGGAAACTGAGGTAAACAAGTGACTTGCTTAGGGTAACAGAGCTAGTAAGTATCTGAGGGAAGATATGAACACTAGAAAATGAGTCTTTCTGACTCCAGGTCTGGCACTGTACCACCTAGTTAACAATAAGGGGTACATTAATCTGTCATTAAAATAAACTTATACTAATTTTGGATTTAAAGTCAATTGTCTAAATATGTGAAGTTACTTTCTCAAGCAGGAAACAGGTTCTAGGGCCTTGTGTGGAAAAAAAAACTAGCATGAATCTTCAAAGGTATTCATCTTCTCCTCATGCTATTCTCTGAACTAAGTAGGGTGTTATCACTTTTTGTTTTGGGCTTTTTGGAGGGCAACTGGGGTTAAGTAACTTTCCCAAGGTCCCACAGCTAGTTTTTGTGTTAAGTGTCTGAGGCCGGATTTGAACTCAGGTCCTCCTGAGTTGTGGTATATTCACTGTGCCACTTAGCTGCCCCTGTTATCACTGTCTTTAAAGAAGAAATCAGTATCCCTTAGGTGCCACATCTTTCCAGTCAGATTGGCTAACATGACAAAACAGGAAAATGATAAATGCTAGAGAAGATGTGGAAGAATTAGAACACTAATGTATTGTTGGTGGAGTTGTGAACTGATCCAACCATTCTGGAAAGCAATTTGGAACTATGCTCAAAGGGCTATAAAAATGTGCATACCCTTTAACCCAGCAATGCCATTTCTATATATGTATTTCTATGTCCCAAAGAGATCATACAAGTGGGAGAAAGACCCATATGTACAAAAATATTTATAGCAACTCTTTTTGTAGTGGCAAAGAATTAGAAATCAAGAGGATGCCCTTCAATTGGTAGAATGACTAAACAAGTTGTGGTATATGAATTCAATGGAATACTATTGGTATAAGAAATGAGAAGCAGATAATAATAATAACCTGGAGAGACATATACACTGCTGCTGAATTAGGGGAGCAGAACCAGGAGAACTTGCCTAATATTTAATGTGAAGGTATACATAGAACATATATTTTGGATTGCATACTGCCATGGAGGTAGGGGGCAAGGAAAGTAAGGGGGAGAAAATTTGGAACTCAAAAACTTATGGAACTGAATGTTGTAAGCTAAGAGTGAATAAATTAAAAAAAAAGAAGTAATCAGTACTGCAGCCATGGTCAGTGGTTCTTTCTATTTGCACAAATGTTGGATAAACTAAGAGATCTGTTACAACTAGGCTTCATTGTCCCACCATTACAACAATATTGGGAAATATTAGTTGAAGTTTAAGGAATTGAAAAGTGCTAAGACTACAATTCCAAAATTTTCTTCCTTCAGAAAGCCTGGATTGTTTACAGGTTGAGAGTCAGTCCCACTTGAATCTCAAATGTAATGGAAGCATTCTTATTTCTGTATTATTGAGCAATCTCGGGGATAAATTTCACTGACATAGGTATGCATTTTGGAAGAGAAGTAGTCATGTGCCTTTATTCCTGGAGTAGTTTTGTGTACTAAGTATCATCTGGATATGGAAAGATATGTTATATCAATGGTAATGTTGGAAAATGTGAGAAAATCTTTCAGAGGTATCTTTTCCTATATATCTCATAAGGAATTTAATCTTAGGCTCTACCACTATTATTCTAAGGTCATATTTTGAAAGCCTAGACATAAGATTCCTGTGAAGTAAGGTAAAGTGGATGGACTATTCATTTTGTACTCTGAGAGTCCTGGTTTCAAATCCTGCCTCTGACATATATTAACTTAGTAACTATGGGCAAGTTACTGAATTTCCCTGCATCTCGGGTTTTGTGTTCATCCATAAATGAATGATATGGCCTGGACAAGTCACTGCTAACTCTGACTCTATGATCTCATGATGTGCAGATATGACTATACCTGTAAATTCAGTTTGGAGATTGATCCCTATATACTTTATAGTGGGTTTGTTATAGAATAAATGTAGTTTTGAGTGTTTCAGGAAACATAGTTTCTTTCTCAAAGGAACTCTTTGTGTAGTAGTGACTATTCTGTTGAACTTGCAAAGATAAAGGTACTAGAAAGGCATTAAGGAAACTAATAGCAGTAATATCCAAGGCTTAATTAAAACTCCCAACTATTTCAAAATAGTGCAAGCTTAATGCCACTGCAAAACTTTAGCAAGTTAAACTTCTAGCCAAGGAAAGATACAGGACTAACTTTTTTTTAATCATATAATTCTGTAATTAGAAAGGACTTCAGAAATCTGTTCTCCCAGATTCTTATATAGCATTACTCCCAAGTGATCATCCATCCTCTGTTTCAGAACTTCTTATGGTTCAAGACTTCTAGCAATACATACAAAGGCAAACCATTCTCTTGCTCAATAGCTCTCATTGTTGGAAACTATACTTTACTTTGAGCCAAAAATCCATCTCCCTGAATCTCCTGTCAATTTCTGACACCAAGTAAATAAGTTTAATATCTCTCTCATAAAGAACACTTCAAATATTTGAAGACAAAATAGAAGCCCCAACCTTTCTCAAAAACAAAACATCTGTTTTCAACATTTGACATTAATCCCTAGCACATAATTAAATATAAGCCATATTCAAATACAATTTTTGAATCTTTGACCAGGTATGTTTTTGCTGCATTCCAGCACCATGAATAAACAAGTGTGAACCATAGTTCTAATAATACAAACCACTAGTACTTACTTACTCTTACTTATGTCTTAGACTAAGTATCTTAACTGGAAACTATTCATTCAATGTAGAAGAAAAAGAGAACAAAGCAATCAGATGAACCCCAAGGCTCCAGAGAAAAGATGCTTGAAGGGGAAAAGCAGGGAAAAAGAAGAGGACACTCAGATCAAAAATTCATAGCCTCTGTTTTCCAATTTTTACCAAAATACACAGTGGACATTCTACTCACTGAAATTCATGAATTATGGAAGGAGCTTTCCACTCTCATCTCTCCCCTGACTTTACAAGGAAGGTCATATCCTGCACATTACAAGACCACGGATTTACAGTTAAAAGGGGTCTTATAAATTACCTGCCCATTCTTCTCATTGTACAGAGTTTGGCCAGACATCTATGTTAGACTATCCAACAAAAGTAGTCAGGGATGCAGAGCTCAGAACAGAGGCTGAGGCTGAAGATTTTGATTATTTTTTGGATATCTGTTCCATTTTCACTAGAGTGAGCATGTCCTCAGGCTTCTTTCTCTGAATGAATGAAAACAGAGCAAAGTTACTTCTGTTTCTCATGCCTAGAATTTTCTCCCTCATCTTTTCACTACTGGCTTCCCTGGTTACCTTCAAGTCTCAACTAAAATAAAGTTTCCACAAGAAAGTTTTCCCAATCCCCTAATTCTAGTGACTTCCCTCTCTTGATGTCTTGTGTGTGTGCACATTATCTAGTCATTGACTTATTATCTCTCAAGCTCCTTGAGAACAAGGACTATCTTTTCCCTTTTTTCTATCCCCAGCTCTTAGCACTCTGCTTGGCATATGTTATTATTGTTGTTTAGTTGTGTTTACTATTCCTGACTCAGTGGACCATAGCATACCAATACTATCCATGAGGTTTTCTTGGCAAAGATGCTGGAATGGTTTGCCATTTCATTCTCCAATTAACTAAGGAAAACAGAGGCTAAGTGACTTTCCCAGGGTTACAAAGCTACTAATATCTGAGGCTGAATTTGAACTCAGGTCTTTCTAACCCCAGTCCCAGCTCTCTATCCACTGAGCCATCTAGCTCCCTCCACATGGCGCACAATAGGTATTTAATAAATATTTATTAATTGAATACTAGGAGTATCAGATGAAGTAAAAAATGGAATTGACAACTTTTGAACATTTTTCTTATTTTGCTTCATTTCTATTGTTCCCACAAAAAAGAAATTTCTTTTAAACTTCACTGAAAATTGTTATACATGTATATTAATTCTTATGATGTATAAATTTCGATTTTAATAGAGGATGTGTGAACCACAGAGAAAAGGACTGTAGATTAAAGGAACCAAAATGAATAGGAGTTCTAGAAATACCTTGAAATTGCAAAAGCATCATGAATGGGTGGGAGTTAAAAGAGTCTGAGCAGATGAATTTAAGTTGGTAAATCTTCATAAAATGCTAGCAGAATATCACATGCTCCAAGAATGTAAATGCTACTTTCAAGAAAAAAGCATCTGCTAGACAATACAACCCTACTACCAGGAATGTCAACAGAGAAAAGTTGCACATGAATGAGCTTAAAATTGACTCACAAGGAATGATGAATGAAACCTTATATAAAATGTGCACTAAATTTGAAACTATTGATCTGGTTTTTCATACTTAAAAGTTTTCAGTGTATGGTCTGGCCAGCAGTAACCCTGATTAATCATCAGCCTACTTCCAACCCCCTATATCCATTAAAGAGGCAACATAGTATAGGGCAAAGTACTTTAGTTGAGGAGTGAGGGCAGTTAGAGTTTGAATCATGCTTCTGACAATTACTAACTGCATGACCACAGGTAAGTCATAACTCATTTTCTTCATAAATTGGGCACATGGTATCCATAGTATTTATTGCACAAGACTGTTGTGAGACTTAAATGACTTACTATTTGTAAACTGTTTGGCAAATCTTAAAACGCAATATAAATATCAAGCACTATCACCCAAACAGGAAAAATTGCTTTTGTGCTTCACCTAGACACTAAGATGGAGCTGCTTACTCTTAAAGTACTTTAACATTCAGACACAACCTCATCTGCCTTTTTGCCTACCAAGTTTTCTGTCCTGTAGGGACATCACACCAGATACAAGAAATGTGTAAAGTTTTAGGGACATTGGCCACCATAGCAAATACTTGAATATCCTCAAAGTTTTTAGTGGAGTACATATTCTTCCATTTGAAAGCCTTCAATTTCAACTGTGAACCTTGTTGCTCCAATAGCTTGCAGGAAATTACAGGTATAACATTTTATGTTCTAACCACAATATGAGTGGACACTATAGGCTGGCTTAGAAGAAAACCATTTTAAGATATAACTTTTCATGACCCTTATACATTATCTTCTCTAACTAGAGTAAAGGGGAACTTCAAACTGCAGCCCTTGTGAGTCAGTTGGCAAAGTTATGATAGTTCCCTGCTTCTTTGATGTGAATATATGAGAGATTTATTAAGCTAATGAACTTCCTGATTTTTTCTATTCTCATTTCTATTGCTATAGCTGAGAGGGGGAAAAAAAAGAAAAGGTAAACAAATTAACTGGGGAAGAACAGGATGACGCGCTCACTGCTGCAGCTCTGATTGGATGCAGCTCGGAGCGCGGCGTGCATTTCACCGGGGGGGGGGGGGGGGGGTAGGACGGTGCATACAGAGGGTACCGTAATGTAGGGTGTAGTGCAGGGGATCACCTTCACTACAGTAGCAATCTCAATAGGGCTTATTTTCGGGGGAGGGCTTATTTTAGAGGAATCTTACACAGTAAGGGGAGGGCTTATTTTCGGGATAGGTCTTATTATCAGGGAAACACGGTATATCTCTGTTGCTTCACCTTTACTATATTATTATGTGGAACATAACAGCAGTCTACATTTAGAAAGGAAGGGTTGTGGCTCATATGTGGATGTAAAATCATATGGTTAAAACCTATTTTCAAATCCAATATAAAAATCCTTGGTTCCAACCATAAAGATGGGTGAAAATGTTCTGTGATTGGCAACCAACTGTCTCTCAGAGCATTAACTGTTAATAGTAGATATTATTGTTACATAGTGGAGGTAGTAAGCAACACTTGTAAGGAAAAGGATTAATCCCAATTCCCTAAGCATCAGGAGTTTAAGATTAATCTATGGTTTTTATCCATATCTTGTCTTTACATACCTTTCTATCCATAGCTTGTCATTACATAGCATTATCTAGCACATTGCTTGGCATATAATTCCAAAGACATTTAATATATGATTGGTTGCTATGCACCATATTTTATGAAGACTCAAGAAAACTAGAAACTCCAAAGAAAAACTGCCAAGTCAGATTTACTGGACTGTATTTTGGACAGTCTTTTGTTAGTGAAAGAATTTGATTTGCCAGAGAAAATAAGCATGACTTTATTTGGACTTCCTTGTTTTTGTTACAGAAGATTTTTCCTCATGAACTTGAAAGAGATAATGCAGACATAATCAATTAATCTACTTGATAAGATTATACACACTGATCAGCACATGTGAAAATCCTACAAATTACAGTCTCTGAATGATTTTTTAGAAGGAGTTTAGAGTAATTGTATATATTATTTATTTCTTAATTTAAAAATATAAAACAATTCTGTTTTCAGAATTTGAAGTAGGCTGTATCATAGCACAATGGAAGAAAAAAAACACTTATAAGTCTCCAGAATTATCTCAGAAAATATCTGCAGAAAATACCCTGAAATTTGGAACAATGCCCCCTCCAATCTGGAAGCCAAGTCTCACTTTACCATAGAGTAAAAAATAAAGAAATAGGCTGGAGAAAATGAGCAAATAGCAGAAAAAGTTCTGACCATATAAAGTTACTATGACAGCAAAGATGAAAACAAAGTCAGAAGAAGATGACAAAGTCAATACTACTACAGCTAAAGCTTCAAAGGAAAACATGAATTATTCTTAGGCCATGGAAAAGTTCAGAAAAGATTTTAAAAATCAGGTAAGAGAGGTGAGGAAAAATTGGGAAAAGAAATGAGGGTGATGTGAGAAAATCAGGGGGGAAAAAGAGTCAACAGCTTGATAAAGGAGGCACAAAAGAATGCTGAAGAAAATAACACTTTGAAAACAGTATAGGCCGAATGGTAAAAGAGGCTCAAAACTCCAATGAAAAGAAAAATGTCTTGAAAAGCAGAATTGACAAAATGAAAAAGAAGGTACAAAAGTTCAATGCAAAAACTAATTCCTTAAAAATTAGAATTAAGGGGCGGCCAGGTAGCACAGCAAGTAAGAGCACTGGCTTCAGTGTCGGGATGACCTGGGGATCAAATCCAGGCTTTAGATACTCAGCACCACACCCAGAAATAACTGGCCATGTAACCTTGAGCAAGTTACTTAACCCCAATTGCTTATAAAAAATAGAATTAAGCAAGTGAAACCTAATCAAGTTATGAGACAGCAAGAAACAACAAAACAAATTCAAAACAATGAAAGAAATAGAAAACAATTGAACTATCTCATAGGCAAAAAAACAAAAAAACCCTCACCTGGAAACTAGATCAAGAGAGATAACTTAAACATTATTGAAGTGCCTAGAAGCCACAAAAAAAGAGCCTAAACACCAAGGAAAATTTCAGTGGTATTCTAGAACCAGAGAGTAAAATAGAAATGGAAAAAAATCTATCTTTCACCTCCTGAAAGAGATCACAAAATAAAAACTCCCAGCAATATTATAGCTAAATTCTAGGCTCCTAGTCAAGGAGAAAATATAACAAGAAGTTAAAACTAAAGAATTCAAATATTGTGCAGCCACAGTCAGTATAACACAAGATTTAGCAGTTTCTACATTAAAGAATCAGAGGACTTGGAATATGATATTCTGTAAGGCAAACTGAGTATAATCTTTGTAGAGGAAAATTGATATTCAATGAAATAGAAAATATTCAAGCATTCTTGATGAAAAGATGAGAGCTGAAGAGAAATTTTAACTTTCAAATATAAGACTCAAGAGGTAAAAATGTAAACATGAAATAGAAATCATAGGGATTCAATAAGGTTAAATCATTAACATTCCTATATGGGAAAATGATACTTATAACTCACAAAACCTTTTTCATTATTAGGGCAGTTAGAAAGAGTACACATAGGCAGAGCCCATGAATGTTAATTGAATATGATGGGTGATTATCTAAAAAATAAAAGTAAAGGATGAGAAAGATGAATGCACTAGAAGAAAGGGAAAGGGAAATGTAAAATGGAATAAATTATCTGAAAAAAGAAGCATGAAAGACCTTTCATAGTAGAAGAGAAGATGAGGGACGTGGGGAGTGCATGAACCTTACTCTCATAAAAATTGAGTACAAGAGGGAAGAAAATACATACTTGGTAGGGTATAGAAATCTATCTTACCCTGCAGGAAAATAGAGGGGGAAAGGGATAAGATAAAGGGGAACACTAATAGAAGGGAAAATGGATTGGGGGAAGGTAAAAGTAAAAAATGAAAACACTTTTAAGAATGGACAGGGTGAAAGGAAAGAGAAAGTACGATAAATAGAAAACAGAATGGTGGGAATATGTATTTAGTAATCATATCTGTGAAAAAAATATAGCAAGTTTCTCTGATAAAGACCTCATTTCTTATATACATAGAAAAGTGATAGAAACACAAGCCATTCCTCAATTGATAAGTGGTCAAAGGGTAGGAAGAGACAGTTTTCAGATGAAGTAATCAATACTATCTATAGTCATATGAAATGAAATGTTCCAAATGACTATTGATTAGAGAAATGCCAATTAAACAACTCTGAACTACCACCCCCACTATTATCAGTGTGGCTAATATGACAGAAAAATAAAAATGACAAATGATGGACAGAATGTGGTAAAGCTGAGACCCTAATGCACTGTTGACCAAGTGGTATTCAGCCATTTTGTTGAACAATTTGAAACTACGTTCAAAGGATTATAAATCATACATACCCTTTGCCCAAATAATATCAGGTGTGTATCCCAAAGAGATTTTTTTAAAAGGAAAAGTACCTATATGTACAAAAATTTTTATAACAACTCTTAGTGAAGGCAGGAATTAGAAACTGATCGCATGTCCATCAATTGTGGAATAGCTGGGCAAATTGTTGCATATGATTGTGATAGAATACTGTTGTGCTATAAGAAATGACAAGCAGTATGCTATCAGCAAAAACCTGGAAAAACTTTAATGAACTGATACAAAGTGAAATGAGCAGAACAAGAGGAATACAGTATACAGTTATGCAACATTGCATGAAGCACAACTGTGAATGGCTTAGCTATTCTCAGCAATACAATGATCTGAGAGAATTATGGAGGATTTATGATTTAAAAAATGTTATCCATCTACAAAGAAAGAACTGATGGGTATGAATGCAGATCAAAGAATACTTTTTTTAAATTTTTCTTCATTTTTCTTGTGTTTTTTGGTCTGTGTTTTTTATCATAGCATGATTGATGTGGAAATATCTTTCATGATTGCACATATATAACCTATATCAAATTGCTTGCCTTCTCAATGTGGGGGAGGGGAGAAAAGGCAGAAGAAAATTTGGAACTTAAAATATTTTAAATGAATGTTTAAATTGTTTTTACAAGTAATTGGAGAAAACAAAATATGAAATAAAAAAAATCAAGTTTCATTCACATTGGTGGCTATTAAGTTATCTCTAGTGACTATCTGTGACAAGTAAAAGAAGTTATCCTTTACCATATTTGTCCACAAACAACATACATGGTTTTAGGATTCAAGAATGATGAACATTTGTTATCCCTTGCTTCTAGTCATCAGATAGACTGTTCACATTAATGAGTATCTCACTGGAATGTTTTAGCCTTTAAAAAATAAATAGTACTTCCTCTAATGTTTATGGTTATATTTTCATGTTTTAACTAAAATTTCATTAAATTAGTCCTCTGGGCATTATGTCTAGATGAAGATAAATATTTAATGTGTTTATGCGCCCCAGATTCTTGAAAAATGGGCATTTTACATGCTGCTAACATGATTTATATTCTTTGGGTGTATTTCATTTATTGTAAATACATATTAAAGCTTATCTTTAAATATGCAGTGACTATTTTTTAATATTTCTGAATAATATTGCTCTTCCAAAAATCAATTTCTTATCACTTGAACAATGATTTAAATACAAGAAAAAACCTATAGACAAAGTCATTTGAATATTCGATTTTATTTTGAGTCCATTTGAATCATATTCTTCCCATTTGATAAGATTATTTTCCCTAATTACCAAGTAAATGTCTCTAAATGAAGTTTCATATTAAAAAGAATAAAAATTAAATTAACTCTCATAAACTTATTATGTAACAATGATGAAGGATAGGTAATGGAGTCACATGAAAGACATGAAAACATTTCTGTCTAGACAACCATTCTCACTTCATTGCTTTCCTTTTAACATAACACAAGACATTAGGATGAACATCTGAGCTAACATATATATCCTTTAGATTTTTTTTTTCAAAATTTTGTTTTAGACTCAAAAACCAGAACATAAATATAGGATAGAGAAAAGAAATTATAAGATATCATAAACTTAAATATTGGAACTTAAATACAAAGTTAGAAAGAAAAAAGAATATTGTGTGAATATCAGAACATGAGAGGATTCAAAATATGTAACAATAAATTTTCATTTCAAGAAAGCCTACATGATAAATAATACTTGTGTTGAGAATTGTCCATTTTTTCTTGGCTTCCTTGTGAGTTTTCTTTTGTTCTCTGTTGTATATTTGTTTACTTTGCTCTTTTTTTCCCTCCCCTCCAACCTCCCCCCAGGTGGCAATAAAATTTAGATGTGTCTCTATAGATAAAGATAGATAGATAGATAGATACATACATACATACATACATATACATATAGACATATACTTCCTGAAATCTATTGTACTTGTGATCTGTGTTTTTATGTATGTGAATATCTCATTTCCTATCCCTCCTTCATCCTCTACTTTACTTCTATCCACTACCTTGCCCTCCTATGACTTCCCTATCCTCCTCTAAGGATCCCTCCCCTATCCTCCCATTCCCATAAATCTAAATACTGTTCTATACCACTATTTTAACAATTCCTTCATTCTCCTTTAAAGATCCCTCCCTTGTCCTCTCCTCCAACCCTATGTCCTGATTTATTTCTTCTGAATTTTAGACGACTTTTATACTTTTCTAAATATATATGTATTGTTCACTCTTGAACCTACTGATCAAAGTAGTTCACCATAACTTCCAGCCCTTCTCCCCCATCTAATTGCTCTGTATCAATTCCTCCTCTGGCACCTCATTTGTATAAAATAATTACTCTTTTAAACTGTTCCTAAATGGTTTCACTTTTTAAAATTCATATTATACTTAGGTTTACCACAATCTTTCTTATTAACTACCTAATTATTGATAAGAATCTTAGACATACATTTTACATATATAACAAGTAAGCAGTCTGTTCTTATGGATCCCTTATAATCAGTCTTTGTTATGTGCTTTATATTTCTCTTGATTTTTGTACATCAGATCTTCTATTAGGTTGAGGATTTTTTTTTAACAAAATCTTGAAATTCTAAGAGTTTATAAAATATCCATTTTTTTCATTCTGGATAATACTTAATTTTGCAGTGTATGATATTTTGTGGAAGAACCCCAGTTCTTTTGCTCTTTGATATGTTGTGCTCCAAGACCTGAGGTCCTTTAATGTCTTTGCTGTTAGATCTCGTGTAATTCTAATTGTGGCACCATCAGATTTAAATTGTTTTAATTTTGATACTTTTAATATTTTTCCTTGAGGTGTGGGTTTTGAAATTTGACTCTGATATTCCTATGAGTTTTCCTCATAGGATCTCTTTTAAGTAGTAATTGATGGATTTTTTTCTATTTCTACTTCCCCCTTTGTTCTAATGTTTCAGAATAATTTTCTTTAATTATTTCTTGTATTATTGTATCAAGATTCTGTTCTTTATCATAACTTTTAGTTAGTCTGATTATTTTTATTTGTTCAAATTATTTTTATATGTTTTCTTCTTGATCTATTCTCTAAATCTGTTATTTTTGTTATGTTTCACTTTCTCTTCTATTTTTTTTCCATCATTCATATATTGTTTGGGTCAGCTAGGTGGTGCAGGAGTCAGCTAAGTGGTGCAGAGAATAGAGCACCGGCCCTGGAATCAGGAAGACCTGAGTTGAAATCCGACCTCAGACACAACACAAAACTAGCCATGTGACCTTGGGCAATTCACTTAACCCCAATTGCACTACCTTCTTCCCTCCAAAAAGCAAAAAACAAAAACCCCAACATATATTGTTTAATTATTTCTTGATCTCTTATAATTTCACTATCTTCACTCTGCCAATTTTAATTTTTGAGGTGTCATTTTCTTCCTTAATATTCTGAATCTCCTTTTCTAATGGGTTGACTTTCCTTTCATACCTTTCTTGTTTTTCTTGGATTATTCTTATTTTCATTTTTAGTTTTTTCTCCATCTCTGTCATTTTATTTTTAAAGTCTTTCTTTAAGATATTTATAAATTCTTTTTGGACAAGTAACCATTTGATGTTACTCTTTGGGGGTTACTTTACTTCAATATCCTCCTCTGAAGATGAACCCCAGTCATCTCTATCCCCATAATAATCCCTTGATCTTCCTAGGCTCAGTCACCCAACTCCCCTCACTATCCTAGAGGTAAAAACTTTGGTGACTAGGACAGAGGCAGCCTCTCAAACCATCTAATCTCAAGGTTTGTCACTTGTTGTTTAAGAGGCTTGCAGCTGGCCTAGAGGTGTTTACTCTTCACAGGGAACAAACCTCATCCTAGGATTTTCTTCTAATCTTTTTAAATTGTCCCAAGAGGACCAGTTATGCCCCTGTTCTTATTTATCTCCACCCACACTTTGTTCACCCTAAGGTACTATTTTAACTCTTTTGTGGGGGAAAACCTTAAGAGCTTGGAATTTTCTGACCTACTCCACCATCTTCCCAGAATCCTCCCCTATCCTTCAGATTAAGAAGTTAGGTGAGGGCAATACATTCAGGTCTGTATCTAGGGCTTTCTGGAGTAACATGTATCATTATGCTATAAATGAAGAGAAATTTGGCTGTCAGCGCCCAAGTTGATGACCAGGCATAATGAAGATAAATTGATTTTTATCAAGAAAAAAAATACAGTGAACTGAATTTTGAATTAATTAAAGAGAAAGACAACACAGATTTGGGGAAAAAACCTGAAAGATGGATGAAACTCCAAGAAATCTATTGACATTAATGTACTTACTAGAAATGTAAGTGTAATTTTTCACTTTCATCACCAAAATTTTACACCAAAGAAAGTTTACCACTGTGTCTTGTAAGCACTTAATAAATTTCTGCTGGGGAACTGAATTAAATTAATACATCTAAAAATGATCTTTGCTGTTTTATCCTCTTTAGGATTAAGAAAAAAATACCAAAACAGAACACTAACTAGAGAGAAATTCTGCTCTCAAATATATTAATAAAAATTCTGCCACAGTATTTAAGGAGGGTAGATGTACATGTGGAAGGGAATGGAGAGGTTATCTACTCCAAAACTCTAACTTTTCAGATGAGGAAACTGAGGCCAAGAAAGATGAAATTGTTCCAATTCACACAGTGAGTAACAGAGGCAGGATTTGGTAACAGGTTCTCTGATTCCTGACCCAGCACTCTTCCCACTATAACATTCTGTCTCTTTAATTTGATAACATCTAACAAGATATCCCACCTCTGAGCCCCAGGAACTTTCTTTGGCCATCTGCCATGCATGAAATGTTCTCTTTTTTTGTTTCCTGATTTCCCTGACTTCTTTCAAGTCCCAGCTAAAATTCCACCATCTACAGGGGATCTGTCCCAATTCCTCTTAATTCCAATGCCTTCTCTCTGTAGATTACATCCATTTTATGCTGTGTATAGTTTATTTACATCTAGTTCTTTGCCCTACTAATTTGTGAGCTATTAGATAGCAAAAACTATCTTTTATCTATCCTAGTATTCCCATCATTTAGCAGAGTGTTCCACAGTAGGTGCTTAATAGATATTTATTGATTAACTACCTAATTCTTGCAAAAATTTTGATTGTGTATAATGTTGTTAAACATCAACCAAAACATTTACTACTGCTGCTATAATAGTATTGTTCTCTTACTCTCTGTTTAAATTCTGAGGAGTCAAAGTTTACACATGTTATCAGCTGTCAGGGACCATAACATTTCTCTCATAAGCCAATTCCTTTACTACATAAGACAAAAAATGGAAACTGAAATGCTAACTCCTTTATTTTACTGATTTTTTAAACTTTTTTTTTCCCCTCCTACTATGTTTTCTTTTTTTCATTTTGCTTTTTGATGCTTGACTGGAAGCACAAACTCCCAGCCACTGCTATTTCTGCTATTCATGCTGTTCCTCATACTGAAAAGAAAGTAAACTCCTCTCACGGACCTGGCCTGCATTTAGAATTAGACAATTTGGTCTCCCAAATATACTAATAGCCAAGTTACTCCTGATAT
Organism: Petaurus breviceps papuanus; assembly: GCF_028583685.1. NCBI lineage: Eukaryota > Metazoa > Chordata > Mammalia > Diprotodontia > Petauridae > Petaurus > Petaurus breviceps. The sequence continues at coordinate 52,668,280 of NW_027187391.1, forward strand.
CAAAAGCTGATGCATCCATATGTATTAGTCAAGGTATAAAGCACTGACTGCCCTTTAAAGATTTTCTAGCCCATAGATCTCTTTCACTGCTTATATCTCAGCTCAGAAGACAAACCAAAAGGCTTAAGAAAGCTTCTGTTTGTTCCAAGTCTAGATAGTTTGTTTTCTGAGGCAGAACTATAAAAACCTTTCCTTGCTTTAAGTTTCTTTAGAATATTTGACACGGTTCCCTACAGAGGAAATAATTCATATCACTGCTTCCACCAGCCCCAAATCATAAGAAAATATCAGTAAAAGATTTTAAAACAGACTATAATTAAATATGTGTGCCATCTTTAACCATACATATACAAACATACATTCACACATACATGCATATACAAACATGTATACACAAAGCTTAATTAGCTCACTGAAACTGAATTATTAGCAGTATTTCATGGTATTACCAAGTAAATAAATAGAAACTGCCTTCTGAGAAAAGTCTCCAAGACAATGGCTGCATACTTACCTGACATCACACTGAACTTGTCAATAGTTGGGTAACATTGATGACCACTATCCTTAGAAGCTTTTGTGAAGCAAGCTGACAGGCAATTTATGATTCCCTGACTGTTCAAAGAGGCCTATGTAATGAAGGAATTGTTCAGGTCTTTCCATAATATCAAGCTATTCAATGATGCGAAAAGTTATTCAATGTCAATATTCTATTAGGGAAGCTATATTATATGTGGCTCATGAAACTATCATGATATCAGAAAAAAAGACAGATTGTAGGTGACCCAAATGCCCATTTAAAAATTACATTATAGGTAGCCTGAAACATAGTAATATATACTATATCATATTATAATCTTCATGCAGGAGGTTGTATAAAATATAGCATTTTGAATATGTATTATGAAACACTTGAGCTGATAAAATAACAAGAATAAGAAATAATAAGAATCAAAGCACTTTAATATTATTATCCCTCAATATATTAAAAACAAAATGGTAAAACAAAGAATTTCAGAAAAGAAAAAGTGTCTTGGAAGACTCTGGCTTACTCCTTTATGGAGGATCTCAGGAAAGGAAGGTTAAGAATCCTCCAAAGGTAAAAAAAAAAAAAAAAAAGATAGGTGTAAAGGTGTCAAGATGTTAGGGATACCCTGTTTTCCAGAGCTAAATCCTCTTAAGTAGGCTGCGCCCTGAGTTTAGCATAACAACAATTCCTTGCACTCACCCTCTGGATTGTCTCAGCCACAGCAAAATCCCCCAATTGCTTCATGCCAGCCAGCATCAGGTGGTCTCTAAGCTTGAACAAGCACCTGTTGTACTCATATTCTTGTCATGAAGCCCTGTTATGAATCAAACTTGTCACATTGTTGCTGTTACCCCTCATTGTCAGGGCTATAGCTCACTGTGAAGCCATTAGTATAATTTTTGAGATCTCCCCACAAACCTTGAGCTCTCCCACTAGGGGAGGGGTTCCAGCATATGTGTCCTTGATGGCAAGCCTTTTCCCTCACTTTGAATTCAAACTTCTGTTTGAATGCTGACTCTCCTGTCTGTAGCCTGCTTAGTGTAGCTCCTGCCACCCACAGGTTAGAAGCTGGTTCTGGTCTGGTTGACCATTGTGTAATATAACCACAATATTGTGATTCACGTTGATGGAAAGTATGTCCAAATCTATGTAACCACGAATCAAATAATGTATTTTAACTAGTAGGTTGTTGGCTAATTAACATGTTGTCAAATAGGAAATCATATAGTTTTAAAAAAAGAAAATTTTAGAATAAGAGCTATCTAGCTAATTCACTCTGCCCCACCCTTTTACCTTTTTTCTTAGATTTAGTGGTATGGTAACAATGGAGAAAAGGAGAGGAACTTCTGGGAGGTAGAGGTAAAAATAAGATTTTTTTTTTGCTTTTTCCCATTTTCAACTTCAATAATTTAATACAAAAGAAGAAGACATTTTTTTTTTTTTTTTTTTTTTTTTTTTTACAGAGAAATCTACTCCTCTTAAAACCTGAGTATTAGTTTAGTCTCTCTGGTGAATTGGGATGATTTAGTAACTTCAAAGAAGTTCTTTGGTGTGAATTTATACACACACACACACACACACAAATACACATATGCCATCAGAAAACTTATATTTTGAATGCTGCACTATATGTCTGAAAATAATATAAGCTGGTATGCTAGAAGTACAGTTCCTAGAGCTTCCTAGCCAACACTTCTTATTGTGTTCATCAGAGTTGCTAATCTTTCAAGACAGGTTAACTCTTACAATATTATCCTTAATGTGTAAATTGTTCTCCTGGTTCTACTCACTTCACTACATTAGTTCATAAGAGTGGGACCTTGGGGCTGCCAGGTGGTGCAGAGAGTAAGAGCGCGGGCCCCAGAGTCAGGAGAACTGGGATAGGTTCCGGCCTCAGATACTCAGCACCCACACAAAAATAACTGTCCGTGTAACCTTGAGCAAGTTACTTAACCCCGATTGCTTAAAAAAAAAAAAAAAAGAGTGGGACCTTGTGGGATAAATAAGGTGAAAATTAAGATGGTGATCAGGATTCACTGCTTTGATTAGAGTTCTTAAGTCTTTAAATATTGTTCATTTTGACAAGTCTTTGTAGTATAAATTCTTCTCCTGGTTCATACTTTACTTTGTCTTATTTCATGGAAACCTTCCCAAATTTCTCTGAAATAGTTTCCTTCATCATTTCTTAAAAACAGAAAATGATTCTATCACATCTACATAACTATAGTTTGTCCAGCTATTACCCAATTTATGGATATCCTAAAGGTTCTCAGTTCTTTTCTATAAAAAGAAGCTTCTACAAGTATTTTGAAATGTAAAGGACCATTTTATCTTGCTTGATCTCTTTGAGGTATGAACCTAATGTTGGGTCAAAACACAGGGTTAGGACCATTTTAGGGATAATTCCAACTTGGTTTTCAGAATAACTATACCAACGTACAGATTCCAGAGGATCAAAGAGGAAGAATACTATTCATCTTCTGACAGATGTGATGAAGTATAGTGAGACATATTTTTGCACATGACTAATTTTGGAACTTGTTTTGCTTGATTATGTACATTTTTATAAGGATTTTCTTTTTCTTTATTTCTCCAGTGGGTGGTAGGGCATGAGAAAAGGAAAAATTCCTGATAATGGGTAAAAGGCAATCTAATTTAAAAAAAAAGAACAAGTTTGAAGATGTCTTTTTACATATATGTGTGTGTGTGTATGTGTGTGTGTGCATATGTATATATGTGTGTGTATATATATATATATTCCTTATAGAAGTCTGGAGATTCAAAATTTGGGTTGAGGATTTTATATCCCTGGTTCATGTGATTGAGAACCAATTCTAGCTTATTATACCCTCATGACTGGATGAAGATTTCTAAACTATGTGCCTCAAACTTCATCAGGACACTGAAAAGATATAATTCTCTTCTCTGACTCTGGGAATTTGCCTTGGCTATCCACCACACCTGAAATCCTCTTCATCTTTATGTCTTCCTTCATGTCCTTAGCTATATTTTAATTCTAGTGCCTATCTACTATTGATTAACTTCTATTTGTCTTGTAGGCAGATTTTTCTTCTATGTAGTTTGTACCTAGTTGCTTACATATTGTCTCCATTAAATTACAAGTTTGTTGGGGGCAAGAAATATATTTTGCCTTTTGCTTAGCACCGTGTCTGGCATATAAAAGGTGGTTAAATACTTATGAACTATCTGACTGATTGTTCCATTAGTATTTTTGCATGGAATGTATAAGGTGTTCAGGGGGGGACTAGTACCTCTGGTCTGAGGGCTTGCCAAGCCCTTTTCAGGACTGTTTATCCACCTTTGCTGTCTACCTGTCACCAACTCACATCTGTGGCTCCAAGAAGCTGTAGCATATGTATACATCATACCACAGTAAAACAATCTCCCCCTAGATGGTCTAAATAAGGTTGATGGTAACTGAAGGACTCCAAACCTGTAAGAGAGCTAGGGGATATCTACCCCAAGCATGTGAAGACATCCCCCAGTGGAATGGGCAGATAAGTACAATGGGTTCCAACAGGCAAGAAGGCAGCTGAAGCAGGCATTATTGAGCCCTTAGAGCTTGATCTGTCATCAAAAATGCCAGGGTTATCTACTGAATCCTGTGTCATAGTCAGTAATCTTGACTTTTCTTCCACTGGATTTTGATGATGCTGAAAGAGGGAGTGAATCTGACATTTTGCAACTCTATCTCACTTAATTCCAACTCACCCAATAAAAATGAAGAATGAACAATATTATTTCCATAAATGGACATTTAAATTTTATTCAAATTAAAATCACCTATGCAAAGAATTTATCAGATAGATTAATGTATTTATTTTTAGATTAACATTTCCTTTTTGCAATCAGGATAATTCAAAAGTGTGTTCAAAAGTTATATGTGCCTGTTTTAAAATATCTGATATGAATAATGGTTGGTTTATACCTTATCTCATTTGATCCTTAAAATAATTCTGTGATGATCACTTTAATGGTATTTTCATGCCAATTTTTTCAGATGAGGAAAGAGGCTTGGACAGGTTAAATGACTTCCTTTCTCATGGACACACAATTAATAAGTGCTAAAAATAGAAATTGAACTCATCTCTCTCCTATACCATTTTACATCTCAGTGTAGGAGTCACAGAAACAAAGAAGTCATAGATTCACAAGTTCATAGGTTTAGAACTGAGTGAAATCAGAAGTCATGATGCCCAAATCACTTATTTTATAGATAGTTGTGAACAAGTGAGTTTCCATACTGTGTGTAATTTTTTTAGAGACTGTCAAGATGCCTCATTGAAGGTTAAAATAACTTATCATTTATTAATATTTTGGTGGACTAATCTTAGTAAAAACTGAGCAAATTTATTTTTTCTTCCTATATTTTTTTCCTTTCAATTTAACCTAGACCACTCAGATAACTGAAGTTCCTTGTAGTCTTAAATATTATTACTAAATGGAATGTTAAATACTCAAATACCTACAAATCTTTCATAACCTAGGGCATATTTAAATTTTGGGAGATATAGGTCATTCACAAAATGTGTGTGAATGTTCTTATTTGACTTCATAAAATAATTACATAAAAAAGCAATTCCTTTCATTCCATTTAAAACTAATTATGAAATATAATAAAATTATTCCATTTTAAACACATGGTGATAAGTTATAAAGAAGCACCTTAACAAACTTAAATATGTATATATCCATATGAATATGTATTAAAGGTTTGTATTTTTTTTGGCTTTTTTTTTTTGGAGGGCAATTGGGGTTAAATGACTTGCCCAAAGTCACAGGGGTAGTTTTTGTATTAAGTGTCAGAGGCTGGATTTGAACTTAGGTCCTCCTGACTCCAGGGCCTGTGCTCTATTCACTGTGCCACCTAGCCTCCCCAAAAGTTTGTATTTCTGTTAAAACAAAAGGTTGGTGTTAGAATATACTTATAAAAATATAGCCCTTTTAGATAGGCAGTTTATTCAATTTGAGATTAATATTTTGGTACATTTAAGTAATACTGAAGGAACAAATATTCATACAAATAATATTTGTGGTGTCAGTAGATTTATTTTCAGTGAAGTAATTAGTCATGATATAAAGGATTTAATTTTAAATATTTTCCACGTGGAGTATATCCAAAATGGTCAAAGCAATGGTTCTCCTATTTCACAAAAATGTAATTAGATAAAGACTTGGGACAAAAATGTTCTTTGAAATGGAGGTTGAAGTAGAGTTTCTATCTAGGTAAATAAATTTTCTTTGAGATTGATTCTAAGGCATTCTTTTATAATCTCAAGTATCAGTCTTTTAATCTCATAGAAACAGAATTCTTATATGAAGATACATATAAAATAGTAGGGAGTATTACTCAATATCTTAATAATATTAGCACATATTTTATAGCATTGTATAGTTAGTAACAAAACACTCACATATATTCCCTTCCTGGACACTTAATTCTGCAAGTTAGGTGGCACAAGTATTATAATTTACATTTTACAAAAACAAATGGAGGGGCAATTGGGGTTAAGTGATTTGCCCAAGGACACATGGCTAGTTTTTGTGTTGTGTCTGAGGCCACATTTGAGTCATGTCCTCCTGAGTCCAGGGCTGGTGTTCTATTCCCTGTGCCACCTAGCCCCCCAAAAGAAAATTTTAAAAGGGCTCACATAAATTGTATAATACTCCTAAGGTCACGTGTTTCATAATGGACACAGTTAGGAATCTAAGCTAAATCTTCTGGCTCTAATATCAATGTTCTCTCTTTCCATTACAAAACGTTGTATATTTTAATTTAAATTTAATTTTGTCTCAAAATTGTATTTAATCTTTAAAAGAGCAAAAACAGAAATATTTTGTGTTTTAACCCCACTCACAAGCCAAGGGTATGATCCCAAGGAATGAAATTTAAAAAAAACATTGCAGAAGAAAGAAATGTCATAGCTAATTTTTTTTTTGCACTATGGTGAAACAAAAATCATTCCCAAGACAAATCATATTAAATGTGAAGGTTCCTATTTCAAACACTTCTTTAGAGAAAGTAAACTCTTTGTCCTCCATTAGAAAGTTTAGCTCCTGGAAGTCAGATTATTCTTACAGTTTTCTTTGTGCCTTTTACATTTAGCACAATACCTGACACATATTGAGGACTGACTTGTTTGTTGATTACTTGCTCATTTCTACTGCTAAATGGACATAAATTCTTCCAGGGCCCTCTAAATTCAGCATTCTTGTGCAAAACCTCAGTTATGTCATCCTATTTAAAGCTCTATATGTCTTTCTTGCCCATTTAATGGCAGCTAAAACCCATAAGTGGGGATAGATATATGGTGCAGGGGATAGAGTGGAGTCAGGAAGACCTGAATTGAAATCAGGTCTCAGACACTTAATAGATGTGTAAGCCTGGGCAAGTCACTTAAAGCACAGTTTGCCTCATTTTCTTCACATATAAAATGAGCTAGAGAAGAAAGTGGCAAACCACACTAGTATCTTCATAAGAAAATTCCAAATGGCATCACCAAGAGTTGGACATGATTGAAATGACTCAACAACAATAACAACAAAAGCTAGAGTATAAAGGGAAAACATTCTAGGGATACCTCAGTACTCAGGGGATTATAGAATGATAAAATCACAGATATAGACCTAGAAAAAATGCAAAACATCATCTAACCAAACACATTAATTTTATAGATAAGGAAAACAAGGCCCCAACAGGTTAAATGAGCTGCCCAAATTTATTCACGTAAAGAATTTCAGAGTTAAAAGAAAATAAGAAGTTATCTAATTTGATCTATACCCAAACAGGAATAAAACATCATTAAAGATTATTTTGATATTTTGTGCTATATGAAAAGGAAATATTTGACAAAAGCGAAATAGAGTACTTAGAACATTTTTAAGTATCTTGAAATATTTCAATTATACACTCAGGGTCTTCTTTCCCTACTTGATCCCACCAAGAAAAAGAAAGAAAAATCTATTGCCAAAAAAATACTAAAAGGGATTATATGTATATATGATCATGAAACTTTTTTCAGAATTAACAGATTTTCATGTGAAAATTTTTGGGCAAATCCAAGAAGTATCATACTTTTTTCACTGTCAGAATCTCCTTTTAATGTGACTTCGAGAAGGATACATTTGGAGGGCCACCAAGTTACGAAGACCACAGGGCAACATTTAGTGTACTGAGACAGTAATTTATTAAATGGTACCTTAGTGGCTTGAATGAGTTAATATACTTCAAACACCTAACATCCTCTTAGAGAGCAATTTACAGAAAGAATCAAACCCATACTCTTGCAATTTAGATAACTACATACCAGTCTGTACTTAGTGAAAAAGCAAAACTCATTTTAAAGGATGGCTTTAAAGATTCCATGGATTTGCTTACACTGTGGACCAAAGCAAATCCTAGGTCCATGGACATCGGATGCTGTTTCCTATTCAGGAAGAACCTAAAATGAAGTAATGATTCTAAATACATTCTAGGAGTGAAACTATATGTGTATGTATGTGTATGTGTGTGTATATATATGCACACACACATACATAGATGTGTTTATATACACATATATACATATTATATATACACACATATATGTGTCTATACTTAAATGTATGCATACATTTAAGTATGTGTAAAAATATTCTAAGGCATAGAAAGGCTAAGATCTATATAGTAATAGAGAGTAACCACATTCACAAAATCATATAGGCTTAAGGTATCAAATATTTACCTATGCAAATATATGTAGAAGTACATTTCTATCCTGTATACATATATGTATATTATACATAATGAACTTAAGGGGCTGCTATGAGGTGCAAATGAGATAATTTATGCAAATGCTTTTCAAAATTTAAAATGCTATATGGGGGCGGCCAGGTAGCACAGTGAGTAAGAGCACCGGCTCCAGTGTTGAGAACACCTGGAGATCGAATCCCGGGCTCAGACACTTAGCACCCACCCAGAAACACCTGGCCGTGTAACCTTGAGCAAGTTACTTAACCCCAATTGCTTAGGGGTGGCCAGGTGGCTCAGAGAGTAAGAGCACCGGCTCCAGTGTCGGGATGACCTGGATCAAATCCGGGCTCAGATTCTCAGCACCACACCCAGAAATAATAACTGGCCGTGTAACCTTGAGCAAGTTACTTAACCCCAATTGCTTAAAAAAATAAATAAATAAAATGCTATATGAATGTCAGCATCATCAACATTTTCATTATTAATAACCATTCCACTTCTTGACAAATGTTCTAAATGGAAATATAGGATGCCTTTTCTTTTCTTTTTTTGTTTTTTTTTTAATGCTTTAACTTCTGATTTACATCATTCGTTTCCGCCAGATTTTGAGTTACAAATTTTCTCCCTGTTTTTCCCCCACCCATCCCCCCAAAACAGCAGTCCCACAGTATATCCCCACCTCCAATCTGCTCTCTCCCATATTTTCTCCCATATCCATTTCGACTTTTCCAGTGGATCTCTATGCCTCGGTGCCTGTACATACCATTTCTTAATTACATGTAAGATGGTATTAATAATAGCATACACACATACACACACACACACACACACACACACACACACACACACACACACATATATATATATATATATATATTTGAATATTTGATTTTAAAACTTTCAATCCCAGATTCATTCCCTTCCCACCCTGCCACCCACCCCCACTGGGGAGACAAGCAGTTCAGTATAGGTTGTACATGTGTGGCTAATGCAAAACAATAACATAGTAGATATATTGTAAAAGACTGACTACATTTCCCTCCCACCCGTTCTATTCTCTAGTTTGATCCTGTCCCTTTTCAAAAGTGGGTGCTTCCAACTTCCCTCCCCCCCAGCCTGCTCTCGCTTCCATCATCCCCCCTCTCATCACCTTCCCCCCCATTCTCCTGGAGGGTGAGATCCCCTATTTAGTGTGTATTTCCCTCCCTCCTCAAGCCAGATTCAATAGGAAAAAGGTTGACCCATTCCCTTCTGCCCTCCTATTCTTCCCCTCCATTGCAACCATTTTCCCCTGCCTCTTCTATATGAGATAGTTTGCCCCAATCTGTCTCTCCCCATCTCCTCTCATTATATTCCTCTCTCACCTCTCAATTTCACCTTTTAAGTATCATCCCTTCCTGTTAAATTGGTCCCATGCCCTCTATCTATGTACACCTGTAAACGTATATACACACATTCACATTCACATATATATTCATATGCCTGCATACCCTCATATAAAGACATATATATATATATATATATTTCTAATCCCTTCAACTACTGAGAAAAGTTTCATAAGTTACAATTATTGTTTTCCCATGTAGGAATGTTAATAGTTCAACTTTTATAATTTCCTTATGATTTCTTTTCCCTGTTTACCTTCTCATGCTTCTCTTGCTTCTTGTATCTGAATGTCAAATTTTCTATTCAACTCTGGTTTTTTCAGCAAGAATGCCTGAAAGTCCTGTATTCCACTGAATGACCATATTTTCCCCTGAAACATGATACTCAGTTTTGCTGGGTAGGTGACTCTTGGTTTTAATCCCAGCTCCCTTGACCTCCGGAATATCACATTCCAGGCCCTTCGATCCCTCAGTGTAGAAGCTGCCAGATTCTGGGTTATCCTGATTGTGTTTCCACAATATTCAAATTGTTTCTTCCTGGCTGCTTGTAATATTCTCTCCTTAATCTGGGAATTCTGGAACCTGGCTATAATATTCCTAGGAGTTTTCTTTTTGGGATTTTTTTCAGGAGGTGATCGGTGGATTCTTTCAACCTCTATTTTGCCCTCTCATTCTAAAATATCAGGGCAGTTTTCTTTGAGAACTTCCTGGAGGATGCTTTCTAGGTTCTTACTTTGGTCATGGCTTTCAGGTAGTCCAATAATTTTTAAATTATCTCTCCTGGATCTATTTTCCAGGTCAGTGGTTTTTCCCATGAGATATTTCACATTGCCTTCTATTCTTCCATTTGTTTGGATATGTTTGACAGCATCTTGATTTCTCATAAAGTCATTAGCTTCCATTTGCTCCAATCTAATTCTGAAGCAATGATTCTCCTCAGTGAGCTTTTGAGTTTCTTTTTCCATCTGGCAAATTTAACTTTTTAAGGCTTTCTTCTCCTCATTGCCTTTTTGAGCCTCTTTTGCCATTTGAGTCAGTCTGTTTTCTAAGGTATTATTTTCTTCAGTCAGGCTGTTGACTCTCATTTCATAATTTTCTTGCATTGTTCTCATTTCTCTTCCCAATTTTTCCTCCACTTCTCTTATCTGCTTCTTAAGGTCCTCTATGGCCTGTAACCAGCTTGGATTTTCCTTTGAAGCTTTTGGTGCAGGAGTTCTGACTTCACTGTTTTCCTCCTGTTCCATGCCTTGCTCCTTCTTATCCCCCAAATAGGAGTGTAATGTTGGAATCTTCTGTCTGCTTTGTTTCCTCTGCCTGCTCATTTTGCCACTCAATTATTTGACTTTTGGGCTTTTTGCCATAGTAGGACTCTGCCACCAGACGGGAGTTTTCGTCCCAAACTCTGGGGTTTTCTCAGCTGCTGGAGGTATTAGATGGATGCCCTCTCTGAGGTGTACACACGCTCTGGCAAGCTGGACACACACCCCAGGACCTCCACCCTAGACTGCAATCCAGATCCAAGCAGGTTAAAGCAAGAGCGATTACCCCTCAGACTGGTGCTTGGTCCCCCTACACTCTGCAGGCCAGGAACTGAAGCCACCACGTGGTGCTGGCAGACTGTGCTGGCGTCTCAGCGGTTTCTCCACCCAGACTGCACTGGCCTCTCACCTTGTCCTTCGCATCTATGTATTGATAAATCTGGAAAGGGCCACAACTGCTGCTGATCTGGAGTCCCTCTGGCTGGCATATATATTTTCTATTCCCTTCAACTACTGAGAAAAGTTTCATAAGTTACAATTATTGTTTTTCCATTTAGGAATGTTAATTGTTCAACTTTGATAAGTTCCTTATGATTTCTTTTCCCTGTTTACCTTCTCATGCTTCTCTTCTTGTATCGGGGGCAAAAGCCATGCACTCCCACTTACTGGTCCCAAAGTCCAGACTGCACTGACCTCTCACTTTGTCCTTCATATCTATGTGTTGATAAATCTGGAAACGGCCACAGCTGCTGCTGATCTGGAGTCCCTCTGGCTGGCGGCTGGTCAGGCCCGCCTTGGGGCTAACGCCTCAGTGTGGTGCTGGGCTCGGCTCCCAGAGCGCTGAGCTGGCTGATTCCTGCCTGCCTGCCGGGCTGTCCTCAGCGGGAGGTTAGCTTCTCTGTGTCATTATGTGGGTTCTGCAGCTCCAAAGTTTGTTTAGAGTCCCCTTTTTACATGGATTGGGGAGGGTGGAAGCCGGAGCTGCGGGAAGGTCTTGCTTCTACTCCGCCATCTTGGCTCCACCCCCTTCAACCTAGGATGCCTTTTCAAGCCATACATACCATTAAAATTGAAATATGTAAGTAATGCATATGAAAAACAATTCAATACCTTAAAATACTCTCAGCAATGTAAATGTGTGTCTGGTGTAAGTGTGTATGTGTTTGTTTCTGTATGTGTATATATAAATATATATGTATATATGTGTGTGTTAGATAGGGTGATATATAGTAGTGTTTAAAAATTCCTATACAGAAAGTAATAGATACATAAACATATAGCTATCTAGCATAAAGCAACACATGCACATATGATTGCATCTTCTAACCTTTTAAAAATCCCTGAATAATTGTTTAAGAATCAAAAAGCAAGGATTTTTTCATAGTTGCTTTATCCATTCAAAATTACAAAGTTATATCTTCATTTTAATTAGAAAAATAATGCAGTTAGGTTTTTAAATACTGCATACTAATTTTCAAATTTTCATAACAGAGTTGTAAATCCCTGGAAAATAAGGGTACAGTAGTGGTACTGAGACAATCTTAATTATAGGATTGTGAAAAGTGATGCTATAATAGCTAAATACTAGATTATATTTCAAATGAAGTAGCAATAAAGTTGTAAACCACGAAGTACAAGTGGTAGTATGATATATGTGCCCCATGAAGGATTGCAACTCATGCATAGAACGTCATAAGAAGTGACAATTTTCACACCCACTAGGATGCTTATTTGTAGACCTTCAGACAGACTGCACTGTTAGAGTATTTATTCCCAATATTAACCATTAAGTAGCAGAAATTCTAAAGGAGCCAAAAAGATGGAGATAATTTTATTTCTTCTACTTAAACTAGGCTCATGTACATTTTCAAAAGAGCGAAGTTCTCTCCTTTCATTTAGGTACTTCAGTTAGCTTTGTGTAGAGTTCAATAAGCAGCACTATGGTGTTAGCAACACTTACTTTTCCTGGTTCAGATCATCCCACAAGCCTTTTTCTTTTCTGAAGTAGAATGTTCAAAGAATACTAACCAGTATTCTTATATGACATCAATTTCAAAAGGAAAAAAGAATGAAAAAAAGCAGACCATTTCCCCCTTTAGGACAATTTTAAACCTTTCCTTGTAGTACTAAGAGCCCTTCTAAAGCTGACCATTTGTTTTCCTAAGCATGCACCATAAGTGTTTCACATCCATGTTTCTACACATTCATTGATGTGATTAAGTACATAGATCATAAGAATTTAGAATATGAAGATCTGAAGTGAACATGAAAAAGCTACTAAACTATGTAACTTAAGGGATTCAACAATAACATTTTCATGAAAGATTTAATAGGAGTATGTCAATTGTTTCAGGATACATAGCCTGCCCTGGAGACCATTTAGGACATCAGAGAGAATATGAGAAGTATAACATCTATCAGACTTTTTTAAAACTAGAAGGTTTTCCTCTGGCCAAAAGAGGATAATGGAGAGTGGTAGAAATGTGACAAAGGCCAAAGATAATGCCTCCTCTCCCCACCCCACCTTTCTTCTTGGGAGGTTTAGCTATATCTCCATATTCACCCCAATTTCTCAAATTCCCCCACTTCAGATGATTTGATGCTTTTAGGATGACCCAGAGAGTATAACCACATTCCCCATTCAATAGAAGCATTCCTCTTATCTGGCATATTTCACTTTATCAATTGAATTTTCAAAGGTTCTTCACACTTACTGGAGGGACTATGATTGATGTGAGCTATGTTCTCACCCACATAAGTTATCAAAGCCAAAATGAATGTAGTGGTTTCAACCCCATCTTTACACTCTTTCCTCCAGTTGTAATAACTAATGAAGGAGGAGAATCCCTTAATTTTCACTCTGTATATTCATGTTTAAAGGAAAAACCAAAAAATATGATTATACAAATCATGTTTCTATCAAGCCAAAGGTGCTTAATATTCACTTCTAGCTACTTCTGCTGTAACTGTAATATTAAATGCTTAAGGGGAAAGTCTACCTTTTAGACTTCAACTTCAAGACTATGTAGCCTTTTCAAAGACATTTTATTCTTCCTTGGGGGCAACATATTAAAATCATAGTGCTCTCAACTAGCAAATTATATTATGACTTGTGACTCCAGGTCCAGTGTTCTTTCTTACATATTTTACTGCCCTTGTATATGGAACACAAATACAGAATATAGTACATCATCTTCTTTATGAAGAATCTCAACTTAAGACATAATAGGGGAAGGCACACATGGTTGAAGAGATCATCATACTGTTATGAAACCCAGGGGAGAAAATTTTGAGTGGAGCAAGAGGGGAGAGATGACCTGGTAAAGTCAGCACAACTTGGTATTGAGGCAGGGGGGGTATTGAGAAAGAGTAGTATTAGAAGAAAGCCGTTTAGGGAGAATGGACAGAGAAAAAGAAGACATCATTGACTAAATTTCCAATTTGACTTCAACAACCATTCTCTAACTGGCACAAATAAAAAGGGAATTTGAATACTCCCTTGGGTTATCTATCACTAATTCATTGATTATGATTAGATACTTCAACAATCATGTTAGGTAAATGATACCACTCTGTAATAGTAATGGAATTTAAAGATCACCCTGTATTGGCTTGGTTTTGGGTTTGATAGTGTTAAAACCCAGAGCTTGTGAATCCCACTTGTGGGATGGACTTGTTGACATGAAAAGAGAGAGCTGAACTGGGAGGAGCTGGTGATGTAAATTTAGAGAGACACAAGAGAGAGGCAGAAGAACTTTTTGGAAGCAGCATCTTGGAGGCAGAGAGAGATTGAGAGGATTGCTGAGGGCCAGTTCAAATTGCCCAGGACTTTTGAGAGCTGCCACCCAGAGCTGCCAAGGACTGAGAAGACATGGCTGTTATGCTGGTACTTTATCTGTCTGTTTTGATGTTGTTTTGCCAGGTTTGTCCACTGGTGAAAGACAGTACTGTTGTTGCAGAGGTCTTGGAACCTTGCTATTGGTTCAGAGCTTCTGAGACTGTTCTGCAGACAGAGTGAATTCTGTCCACTGGTGAAGGACAGTGCTGTTGTTGCAGAGGTTCTGGAACCTTGATGTTGGTTCAGAAGCCCTGAAGAAGGATTTTCTTGTTGTATGTTTACAGAAATCCTGGAAGGGGGGTTTGCTAATGTTTTCAGGGATCCTAGGACTGTTCTGGAGACAGAGAATGAATTAATGAAGACACTGGCAATGTATCTTGTGGCCTTGCTAAGCTTTGTCTCCCCAGGAACAAAGATTGCTGAGAACTTGCCTCAGGTCAAGATGAAGAAAAGACTTCCATTTGGGTATTAAATGTTGTTCTTAAGCTTATTGTAACTCTGGGGTAGATTCAATTGTGATCCAAGGGTGGGGAACTTTTGATCTTTTTGTGCTCTGTGATTGAACAAATGAATGTACTTTACTTATGATTGGAAACTAATCTCCATTTGAGAACAGGGGCTTTGTGATAGACTAAATGAATGTACAGCCTAGGGGTGGAGTAGTATTTAGAAGAGGTACTTTGTGATTGATTAAATGAATGTAATATCCAGTGGTGGGGTAGTACTTGGAAATTATTGAATTACACTTGGTAAATGATGTATTTTGAATTATGCTAAATTTTGATTCTCTCTGCTCTAAATTTGTCACTGAATAAAATGGAGAGCACCTATGCTGGTATTTTGAACCTTGGGAAGTTGCCTTTGCTTGGCATTACACACTCTCTAGCAATAGATAGTTCCTCTGAACACATTCATGAAGATTTGTGTGAATTTTGTGGAAACCGTGACTTCTTTTCTTGAATTATTTTTTTTGTTATATCAGAATACATTGCTAAAATGATTGCTATAGAAAGAACATTTAGTTATTAGGATAAAAAGAGTCACACCTTGAACTTAAGCATAAAACACTATAGATTCATAGATGGAAGTGAGGTTGAAAGTCATTTAGGGTTACACCTACTTTTTTAAATATGAAGAAATTGAGGCCCAGAGAGGCTGTGATTTGTCCATGGTCACATAAATAGTCTGTGGCAGATGTGAAATTTGACCTGCATCCTTTAACTCCAAATTGGCCCTTTGCACTATTCCACATTGGATATCACTTCAGAATTGGACTAAATTATAAGTCTTACCTTCTTCTATCTGTAATTGTATTTCTTACTCTTTGTGGCATGGTAATATTTTGACCTAATATTTCTCTTTAACACAAACTTGTCCCTATTTAATTCAGAGAATTTTTTTTTCTAAGTAGCTTGTATCATTATATTAAGAACATGTTTATGCTCTTAGAAGAAAAGTGCTTCATAGCTGGGAATCATATTAGCTTACATGTAATATTCTTTTTATTAGAGGATATGTATTTTTAATATCTAGAAAACATGATTAAAGATAAAAAACAAACAATAAAATCATGAACCTAGTCAGTAGCATACAAAAAATTAACGCATTCTTTAAACTTATTTAGAATTCATTGAACTAGAAAATGAGAAAAATGGGAAAAGCAACCCACACAGTACCCAAATAAAGTAGATAATTAAACTATTCAAAAACATGGTAGAGCCTGATGCAAGGAAAAAGGTATTGACTTTCAAAGCTCTGTCTTCTGACAGCTTAAATATAGCTTTAAGAAAGCTATATACCAATATGCACAAGAAGTCAGCAGCCTATGCTGGCTATATTATTCCATTTGTTTCTTTCATTGGTATTAATCAAGCCCAAACAAAACATTCAAACTCAGTATTAACTTGGAGAAAATTATTCCAAAAGTTATTAATTTACTCCATAAGTTGGGGGGGGTGTAATTTTATATCAATAGTGCACAATATGAATAATTTGGAATACAGATTCACCAATTATGTGGTTAAATTGTGTTTGAATGAAAAAGTTCTTGGTTTATGATATTTTCTGATCAACAACACATTTATAGTTCTAATAGGCTTGGCACTGTGATAGTAATGGCAATTAAAGATTCCCCTGTATTGGCTTGGTTTTCAAATTGATTGTATTAAAACCCAGAGTTTGTTAATCCCACCTGTGGGATGGGCTTGTTGATGTGAAAAGAAAGTCCTGAAGTGGGAGGAGCTGGTGATGTAGATTTGGAGAGACAAGAGAGAGGCGGAAGTTCTTTTTGGAAGCTGCACCTCGTGGAGAGAGACTAAGAGAATTGCTGGTGGCCGCTTTGAATTGCCCTGGACTTTTGAGACCTGCCCCCTGAGCTGCCAAGGACTGAGGAGACATGGCTGTTTTGCTGGTACTTTGTCTGTCTGTTTTGATGTTATTTTGCCAGATTTGTCCACTGGTGAAAGACTGTCCTGTTGAAGAAGTCCTGGAACCTGGCATTTGGTTAAGAAGGCCTGAGACTGTCCTGCAGACAGAGAGTGAATACTGTCCACTGGTGAGGGACAGTACTGTTGTTGCAGGGGTCTGGAGACTGTCCGGCAGACAGAATGAATACTGTCCACTGGTGAAGGACAGTGCTGTTGTTGCAGGGGTCTGGGAGCCTTTCTGTTGGTTCAGAAGCCCTGAAGAAGGATTTTCTTGTTGTATGTTTACAGAAATCCTGGGAGAGGGCTTTGCTAATGTGTTCAGGGGTTCTAGGACTGTTCTACAGACAGAAGATAAATTCATGAAGGGACTGGCAATGTATCTTATGGCCTTGCTAAGCCTTGTCTCCCCAGGAACTAAGATTGCTGAGAACTTGCCTCGTGTCAAGATGAAGAAAAGACCTCCATTTGGATATTAAGTGCTGTGTTTAAACTTTATGTAACTCTGGGGTAGATTCAATTGTGATCCAGGGGTGGGGAACTTTTGACCTTATTGTGTTCTATGGTTGAGCAAATGAATGTATTTTACTTATGTTTGGAAACTAATCTCCATTTGAGAAGAGGGGTTTTGTGGTGGACCAAAAGAAGGTATAGCCTAGGGGTGGAGTAGTATTTAGAACAGGGACTTTGTAACTGATTGAATGATTGGAAAGTCCTGGGGTGGGGTAGTCCTTGGAGATTATTTAATCACGCTTACTAAATGCTGTATTTGGAATGATGTCATGTTTTGATCTTCTCTGTTCTTGGTTTGTCACTGAATAAAATAGAGAGCACCTATGCTGGTATTTTGAACCTGGGAAGTTGCCTTCTTTTGGCATTACATTACAGGCACACACTTTCATTTTCATTTTAATATTATTAGATTTTTATTTTTAAGAAGAACTTCCAGGTAGAAAATTTGTCACTAAAAGTGTAATTACAGATGGACTTCTGGGAGCCAAGATGGTAGAGTTAGCAGTACATGACTTACCCTCTCCCATTCTCAGTTCAAAACACCCATAAATAGCACCCCAGAACAGATCAAGTAACAGCAGAACCAGCAGCAAGATGAGGTGGAGCAATCTTTTGGTCCAGGAGACTTAGAGGATCAGAAAATAAGGTCCTTATCCCTCTGATAAAAGTGGAGTGTGGTCCAGGACAGGAGACCTTGCAGCAAGCCCACAGCAGTCTCCACCACAGCAAACCAGAGGGAGATCCTAAGCTCTAGAGCAGTGGAACAGGCAAATGCCAACACCAGGACCTGCCACATGCATTAGCACAGCCAAGGAAAGCAGCTGACTCCAGCTTGGAGAACCAACATTTGCACCAGTGCAGCCCCAGGCAGACAGTCATCATCCAGCAGCCAGAACTCCCCATGCTTCATTCCAGACCTAGCTGAGCATACGTCCTTCAGCAGTTGACTTTCACTTGCTTCAGTGTAGCCTGGAGAAATGCAGAAAAACCCCCCTGTCCTCAGCACATGCCAGACATGGCCACTAGGAACCAAGCTCAGCACCAGATAAAAAGCCAGATCCCTACAGCCTTCAGCGGCCAGCACCTGGGGCTGCAAGGCAAAAAGCAAGTGATCAGGACCCTGGCCCCAAACCCAAGAAGCTTGGGAAAGTGCTCCCTGTGCCCCAGCAAAAGAGCTCAACTTAAAAAATCAGGAAATAGGCAAATATCATGAGCAAAAAGCAGAAATGAACACTGACCATAGACTCTATGAGAATAAGTAAAATCAAGATGCAAACTCAGAAGAGGACCACACTGCTAATACACCACACATCTGAAACCCCAAAAGGGAGCTTGAATTGGTCTCAAGCCTAAAAAGTCTTCTCAGAGGATCTCAAGAAGGCTTTTAAAAGTCAAATAAGAGAGGTGGGAGAAAAAAATGGGAAAAGAAATGAGATGTATGAAAGAGAGAGTCAATAGCGTAGAAGAGGAAGGACAAAAATAGATCCAATAACTCCTTAAAAAGCAAAGCTGGTCAAATTGAAAAGGAGATACAAAAGCTAATTGAAGAAAATAATTCTTAAAAATTAGAATTGGACAAGTGGAAGCTAATGATTCTATAATACATCAAGAATCAGTCAAACAAAATCAAAAGATAGAAAAAAAAATAGAAGAAAATGCAAAATACACCATGGGAAAAACCACTGATGTGGAAAATATACCCAGGAGAGATAACTTAAGAATTATTGGACTATCTAAAAGTCATGATTTAAAAAAAATAGCCTGGACAGCATCTTTCAAGAAATTAGAAAGAAAAAAATTCCCTCATATCCTAGAACCAGAAAGCAAAATAATCATTGAAAGAATTCACCTATTAAAAGAGATCCTAAAATGAAAATTCCAAGGTATACTGTAGCCCAATTCTGGAATTATCTAGTCAAAGAAAAAATACTGCAAACAGGCAGAAAGAAACAATTTAAATATTGTATAACCACAGTCATGATTAAACATGATTTAGCAGTTTCTACATTAAAATATCAGAGGGACTGGAATATGATATTCCTGAAAGCAAAGGAGCTTGAATTACAAACAAGAATCAACTATTTATCAAAACTCAACATAATCTTCTTTTGGGGGTGGGATATGGTTATTCTATGAAATTGAGGATTTTAATCATTCCTGATTAACAAAAAAAAAACAACAATTGGACAGAAAATTAAATCTTCAAATAAAAGACTTGAGAGAAACATGAAAAAGGCAAATTAAAAAAATGTTATTCAATAAGGGTAAAGCATGTACATTGCTACAGGGAAAATGATACTTGTAGCTCTTGAGAACTATGGATTTAGAAAGGGCATACATAGACAGAGGCTGTGGGTGTAAGCTAACTTTGATTTGATGATGAAAAATAATTAATTAAGGGGTAAAAAAAAGATTGTTCTGGGAGAGGAAAGGAGGAGGCAGAAAAGGATTAATTGCCTCACAGGAAAAGGCACAAAGGCCTACTACAGTAGAGGAAAAGAAGGAAGGAAAGCCAGCATTGTCTGAACCTTACTCTCATCAGGTGCAAAGGGAATAACATACACATTTATTTGGCTATAGAAATCTATCTTACCCTACAGCATGTAGGAGGGGAAATGGCAAAGAAAAGGGGGTGTGGCTGATAGAAGGGAGGACAGATTAAGGAAGGCAATGGTGAGAAGCAAAACACTGGTGATGAGGGAAAGGAAGAAAGGAGAGAGAAAAGCATAAACAGGGAGAAAATAGGATGGAGAGAAAGACACAGTCAGTAATAATAACTGTAAATGTGAATGGGATAAACTCTCCCATAAAGGGAAGGAGATAGCAGAGTGGATTAAAAGCCATAATCCTGATTCTAGACAAAGTAAAAGCAAAAATAGATCTAATTAAAAGACATAAGGAAGGAAACTACATCATGCTAAAAGGCACCATAGGCAATGATGTTATAGCAATATATATGTGCCAAGTAGTATGGCATCAAAATTCTTAGAAGTTATGGGAGTTAAAGGAAGAAATAGACAGCAAAACTATACTGTTTGCAAGGGAACTCAACTTCCCCCTCTAAGAAATAGATAAATCTAACCACAAAACAAACAAGAAAGAAGTGAAGAAGGGGAATAGAATTTTAGAAAAGTTAGATATGGTGGACCTCTGTAGAAAATTGAAGGGTTATAGAAAGGAATAGATCCTTTTCCGAGCAAGACATAGCACATATACAAAAATTGACCAGCTACTAGGGCATAATAACTTCACATTCCAATAAAGCCAAATATATTAAATACCCTCTTCAGATCATGATGAGATAAAAATTACATGTAATAAAGGGTCATGGAAATAAAGGTAAAAATTAATGGGAAACTAAATAATTTAATCCTAAAAATGAATGGGTCAAACAACAAGTCACAGAAACAATAAATAACTTCATACAAGAGAATGACAAAAATGAGACATCTCAAAACTTATGGAATGTAGCCAAAGCAGTTCTCAGAGGAAATTTTATATTTCTAAATATTCACATAAATAAAATATAGAAAGAGGAGATCAATGAATTGGACATGTGACTAAAAAAGGAAGTAAAAGAAAAAATTAAAAATCCCCAATTATTCCAAATTACAAATTCTGAAACTCAAAGGAGAGGTTAATAAAATGGAAAGCAAAAACACTATTGAACTAATAAATAAAACTAAGAATTGTTTTTATTTTTAAAAACCAATAAAATAGATAAACCTTAGGTTAATTGAATTTCAGAAAAATATGAAAACCAAATTATCAGTATCAAAAATGAAGAGTGAATACATCATCAATGAAGAGAAATTAAAACAATAATTAGGAGCTATTTTTTCTCAACTGTATGTGAATAAATCTGACAATCTAAGTGAAATGGATGAATATTTACAAAAATATAAATTGCCGAGATTAACAGAAGAGAAAATAAGATACATTAGTAACCCTATTTCAGAAAATAGAAATTGAGCAGAGCGATCAATGAACTCCCTAAGAAAAACTCTCCATGGCCATATATGGATTTAAAAATGAATTCTACCAAAAATTTATAGAACAATTAATTCCAATTGTATGTAAACTATTTGGGAAAAATGGGCAAAGAAGGAGTCTACCAAATTATTTTTATGATACAAATATATTCCTGAAAACTAAACTAGGAAGAGCCAAGACAGAGAAATAAAATTATAGACCAATTTCCCTAAAGAATATAGATGCAAATATTTTAAACAAAATATTAGCAAAGATTGCACCAATTTATGACAGGGATAACATACTATTAACAGGCAAGAGTTATACTAGAATTGCAGGGCTTGTTCAATATTAGGAAAACTATCAGTATAATCGACCATATCAACAACAAAATTAAGAGAAATCATATGATTATCTCAATAGATTCAGAAAAGACTTTTGACAAAATGTAACAACTATTCCTATTAAAAACACTGGGGAGCAAAGGAATCAATGGAGTTTTCCTTAAAATGATGATTAGCATCTAACTAAAACCATCAACAAGCATTAATTATATGTAATGGTTATAAGCTAGAAACATTTCCAATAAGATCAGGTGTGAAACAGGAATGTCCATTATTATCACTGATGTTCAATATGGTACTAGAAATACTAGCTTTAGCTATAAGAGAAGAAAAAGAAATTGAAGGAATTAGAATAAGTCATGAAGAAATAAAACCATCAGTCTCTGCAAATGATATGATGGTATACTTAGAGAATCCTAGAGCATCAACTAAAAAGTACTTGAAATAACTAACAACTTTAGCAAAGCAGGATATAAAAATAAGCCCACATAAATCATTGATATTTCTATATATTACTAACAAAGCCCAGCAGCAAGAGATTAAAAGGGAAATTCCATTTAAAGTAATTGTAGACAATATAAAATATTTAGGAGTCTACCTGCCAAAACAAACCCACAAACTATATGAACACAATGACAAAACACATTTCACACAAATAAACTCAGATCTAAGTAACTGGAAAAATAAGAGGTGCTCATATGTAGACTAAGCTAATATAATAAAAATGATAATTCTACCTTAATTTACTTATTCTATATGATATCAAACTACCAAAAATATTTTATAGAGCTAGAAAAAATAATAATGAAATTCATCTGGAAGAACATAATTTCTAGAATATCAAGGGAATTAACAAAAACAAATTAAAGGGAAGGTGACCTAACAATATCAGATCTTAAATTGTATTACATAGCTGCAATCATCAATACAATTTGGTACTGGCTAATAAATAGAGTGGTGGTTCAGTGGGGTAGGTTAGGTGCACAAGACAGAGGAGTCAATATCTATAGTAATCTACTGTTTGATAAACCCAAAGGCTACAGCTTCTGGGATAAGAACTCATTATTTGACAAAAACTGCTAGGAAAATAGTATGGCAGAACTTAGGCATAGACCAACATCTTATACCCTATACCAATATAAGGTCAAAATGGGTACATGATTTAAGCATAAAGGGTGAAACTATAAGAAAATTAGGAGAGCAGGGAACAGTTAACCTGTCAGATCTATGGAGAAGAATTTATGACCAAAAGAGAGATAGAGAACATTATGAAATACAAAATGAATAATTTTGATTATATTGAATTAAGAAGTTTACACAAATAAAGTCAATGCAACTGAGATTAGAAGGGAAAGAGAAAGCTTGGGAACAATGTTTACAGTCAGAGTCTCTGATAAAGGCTTTATTTCTAAAATATATAGAGAACTGTCAAATTTATAAGAATACAAGTCATTCTTCATTTGATAAATGGTCAGGATATAAACAGGCAGTTTTCAGATGAAAAAAATAAAAACTATATGTAGTCATATAAAAATACTCTAAATCACTACTAATTAGAGAAATACTAATGAAAACAACTCTGAGTTAGCACTTCACAACTATCAGATTGACTAACATAAGAAAACAGGAAATTAAAAATGTTGGAGAAGATGTGGGAATATTGGAACACTAATGCATTATTGGTGGAGTTGTGAAATAATCCAGTCATTTTGGAGAGAAATTTGGAACTGTGACCAAAGGACTATAAAACTGTGTATACCCTTTGACCCAGAAGTACCACTTCTAGGTCTGTATCCCAAAGAGATCATACAAATGAGAAATAGACCCACTTGTACAAAAATATTTATAGCAGTTCTTTTTGTGGTGGCCAAGAATTGGAAATAGAGGGGAGGCCCATCAATTGGGGAATGGCTGAACAAGTTGTGGTTTATGAATATAATGGAATACTATTGTTTCATAAGAAATGAGGAGCAGACAGACTTCAGAAAACCCTGGAAAGTCTTGCATGAACAGATGCTGAATGAAATGAGCAGAATCAGGTAAACATTGTTCACAATAAAAGCTTTGTTGTTTCAGTGACCAGCTTCGATAGATTTAAATCTTCTCAGCAATACAATGATCTAAGACAATTCCAAAAGATTCATGATGCAAAATACTATTCGCATCCAAAGAAAGAACTATGGAGTCTGAATGAAGATCAAAAGCGTACTATTTTTTCCTTTTATTGTTTGTTTTTTCTTTCTTGTGTTTTTCCCCTTTGATTCTATTTCTTCTTTAAAATATGACTAATATGGAAATACATTTAATATGATTGTACTATATCAGCCTATAACAGATTGCACACTGTCTTGTGGAGGGGGGAAGGAATTGGAGAGGAAGAAGACTTATAACTCAAAATCTTACAGAAATGAATGTTGAAAACTAAAAATGAATAACCAAATAATTTTTTTAATTGTCTGCAATAATCTCTTTCTCTCTTCCCAGGTGCATCCAAGCATATGAAGATCTTTTCCCTCACAGCACATACTCTATGAACTGAACTGGGTAGGTTGAGGAGCCTCTTCCGCCAAACATACAATCCCCTTTAAGTCCTGTAGCCCCAAGAATCACACTTGAGGTTTAGGTCCATTTTATTTATCCTTTCAGTTATAGGCATAGGAAGTGAAGTCCCCATATTTGAGCCATGGTGATCTTGGAGCCCAAAATTCTAAGCCAAATGTTGCAGCAAGTCCAAAAGTGAAACCCTGAGAAGTCAAGGTCCTGGGATCCTTGACAGAGTCTTTGAAATTGGAACTTGGTGGAAATGTGCTACATGGGAGCTGAGCTAATCTCTGATTCTGATATACACTCCACCCCTTCCATTGTGCCAACAGCTGCTTCGAAGCATATGGAAGTGATAAAATGTTAACATACATGACTTCCTGGTGGTGGAAGCCAGTATAACCACAGTTAAATATTGTTGTGTGTATTTATGTACACGTATATATATATATATATATATATATATATATATATATATATATATATATATATATATATATGGGTACACCCATATTGTTACTGTTTAGTCATTCAACCTTGTCAGATTCTTCATGACCCTGTAGGCCATAGCATGCTGATGCTGTACATGGGGTTTTCTTGACAAAGACACTGGAGTGCTTTGCCATTTTTTTTTCCAGTGCATCAAAGCAAACAGAGGTTAAGTAACTTGCACAGCAAAATACAATTAGCAAGCCTCTGCTTCTGGATTTGAACTCAGGTCTTCCTGATTCCAGACCCAGCACTCTATCCACTAGCCACCAAGCTGACATATATAATACATACATATATACACACATATATGTGTGTGTATATTTTTAAATTGCTGAAATTAATTTTAAATTATATTAATAGATAAAGAATAATAAAATTGAAAACTACATATGCTACATCAGTTTTTATCACCCCCAAATTTCAGTAGGTCTCACACTTAGTGCTTCCCAGTATGAAATGCAACCCTAGTATCTGTGGTTTTCTGCAGCTGTGTGCTACCCCCTACTGGTAATTCCTTTCACTTGATCTTTCCAATTGGATCTTTCTTCCATAGAGGGCATTCTTTGTATCTAAATTATTCCTTCTATCCTTCCTCAGTTCTCCTGCCTTCAATTCACTCCTCTGTTCCTAGATATCCCTCTACCCTTCTAAATGGCCTTCTTGGTTGAGTTCACTGCCCCATCCTATATATTGACAATGTTCCCACTCTACCAGTCGTTACTTCTCTTCTTCCATAGTCCTGTACTGTCAGACCAGGGATGGGCTTAATTCAAACTGTGCACATGCTTTCCCTGGCTTACAAGTCTAAATCACTTTGAAAGACTAGACTCAGTGATGATAAAACATGAGGAGAAGATCCAAGTACAGACTACATTAAAGTTAAAGGAAGAACACTGCTTTAAATTCTAATGCCAAGAACAGCTAAATCCTACAAAAAGCTATTTTAGCATACTGGAAAATGTAATGCATAATTAGATTGAAAGTAAATGTTTGGCAATGGGAGTAGATCTGTAATGACAAAACTCAGCATTTCCCCTGAACCTGGATGACTAAATAAGAAATTCTGCATACTTCCTAAATCACTCCTCAACCTGAACCCCACAATCTAATATTAAAGCAGAGATTCTTAAACATTAATCTTTTATGGACCCCTTTATCAGTCTAGTGAAGCTTATGAGTGCCTTCTCAGAATAATCTTTTTAAATAGATAAAATGAATACATAGAATTGAAAAGAAAACCAATTTTACTGAAATGCAGATATATTGTTTTTTCATCCAAGTTCATGGGCACACTTCACCAGGGTTATATGCTAAACTTTTAGTATCTTAGACTTTCTAACATGTGGATTTGTCATTATTATTATCACTTGTATACCAAACATATTTCTGAGCATGATGTATCTATATTTAGGGCCAGGCAATGAGTCATACTGGCAGAAAGCCAAAATAAAATCACTGTAAGACTTTATCATTAAAAATATTGTACTCTTCAAATTCTTTTTAATGATAATATTTTAACCAAATTTTTACAAAAGCAATATTGAAGCACCTTCAACAAGTTTGGACATGTTGTTACATAACTAATTCAAAGGTAACCTAAAACTATTTATTTTCAAGTAACTTTTACAATTTTTCCAAATGTCTAAAACTGTTTGGAAGAAAAAACTTGGTTGAGGATAAATGATGTAATAAATTCATTGTTAAGGAATTCTTCATTGGGAAAAAAAAGGTGTTTAATAGCTACAACAACAATAACAACCACATAGACAGAGAACTCTGGAAAATTATGTTGCTTGAACATTCCTTACTTTTCTGCTCTTATCATTAAAAAATCTGTAATCTTTATGGTGATTTAGGACAGTTGTAACTAGTTTAATCGAGAGGACATATCAATGATACCATCATATTCTACATTTAATGCCCCCACACAAGTTTTCCTTGTGTGAGGCATAACTTGCAGTGAAGTTTCCCCATTCTAAAATATCAAATTTAAAGTGACTTCAGCATCCACTAGGCCTAAGTTTAAAAGTCACCTGACCTTACAGGAATCTGTAACTTAGAGTAATGGAGACCCTCCCCAGGGCAACCCCAGAATAAGATATGCCTAAGAAGGGCAAAACAGTTTTCCTGGCCTTGTATTGGACACCCACATGTTTCCACGTTCTTTGTCTCTGAGATAGATTCCTGTGCTTAGATTGTGAGCCAGCCTCCCCACCAATGGGAATGAAGGCCAGTTGGGGTTTGGGATTTCTGCATTAGGGGGTATATAACCATGGGCTTGCTTCCACATGTTGCACTCTCCCTGGCAGATGCCATTTGTGTGACAGGGGCAGGGACCTTTCTTGTGGGAAAGAGTAAAGACCTTTTCTGATCTCAGACTCAGACTCCAAACTCTTCCATCTCACACACTTGGGAGATCTAACAATGACATTTTAAAATCTCATCTAGGTAAATTCAATTTCTTTATCAGCAGGAAAATAATAACATAGAACACAGAAGTTTAGTGTGTATGTGTGTGTTTAGATTAGATTTGTATCCAAGCCCTCTTGAGAACCTTGGTTTATTAGGAATTAATCAACCTTCAAGTGAGCCCCACCTTCTAAAGGACCTTTGTAATTACTTAAGACTTAAAATGTCACCATGAGGTTGACAAACTTTCCTTTTAACCCCTAAATGGGAAAAGAACTCAGGAGATGACTATAGAGTATTATCAACCTGCCATTTTGGTAAGGCCATCCTTGGACCTATACAGTCCATATAACTCATAGGACAACTGAATTGTTTATTCAAGTTTTCTTTACCTTGTTACTCAATGCCTTGATGCTCTTCATTCTGCTTCCTTCACCTAGTCCAAGAATACTTGCCATTTCACTATTTTTTCTCTGTCTAGCAATTTATTCCCAAACAATCTTGAAAGCACCATTCTTCTCTTTTTGTTTCATATATATATATATATCTTTCTACCTAACACATGCTTCCTGTTGCTACTATATTTGCCTCCATTGCTTCTCTAAAAAAGTGCCACATTTTTTAAGGAGATAGCTAGAACAACATTGTTTTGGACTAGTTAATACTTTTCTATCTCTGCTGTTATACATGCCTATTGCTCTGCCTAGATAATATACACAATGGCTATTTAGGGTTTGTCAAAACCTCTAGACCTTCCCTGCTACACAGAATCTTCCTAGTCTGTCCTCCTAAGTCAGAACAGCTGAGTTACACTCACATGTTCTCTGCATCAAATATAATAAGCAGTGCATCTCCACCACATGAATTCACACACACACACACACACACACACACACACACACACACACACACACTCCTCTTTTCCTACTAGGTCTTTTTGAGGCTAGGGAAAAATATCCCTTTTTGTTTTCCTTTTGATGTCCCATCATCTTCCCAAGCATCTAGTACCCTATTGCACAAATTATCTTTAGGTTCAAATAAGCCTTGAGAAATCACTAGTAACACTGTAATTAAAGTGGCAAAGCTTGACACTATTGCTGGCATCCCTGCCATGGCTACAAAGATCAATGTCCTTGTTGAAGAAAAATGAAGCACTGAGCTACCCAGGGGAGGAGAAAACATGGAACAGATAATAGCTCTTTCAAATGTAGGATGAAGAAGGTTTCATTTTAGACAATCTGGGCATGCTCCAAGGGTGCCTCCATTTTACCCAAACTAAGTGTTCCTAGACCAACACAGGTCACATAATGATAGAGAGAAATGTACTAGTCACAGTAAGGCCCAAATAGTATGCTATCAAAGGATTCCAACTGACACTACAAATAATGAAAAAAAAAGTTATTTAAGTATGCTGGTACTGTGAACGGGAACTGTACCTTGACCCTTGAAAGGAGCAAGTTAAAATGTTTTTCTCTTCTAAGAAAAAACGAAAGCTAGTTTATTTTTTTAAGTTGATAAGAATTAAAATTTAATATTAGAACCATTCAGAAGTGTTTATATTTCTTTATAGATTACAGTAAGGTATGCATTATGTGGTATATAAGGATAAATTAGAGATTATTAAAACAATATTGTAAACATTTATTGATTTTAAAAGTATAATTGGCAGGCTTACATATCATTCCCGACCTTTTCCTGTCCGTGTATCGTGGAGAAAAGAACAGATGGTTAACCTATACAACCATAATTCAAGGTACCACCACTGACCTAGCATGTCTTACATATCACTACCATAGTGCTTAGGAAGAAATAACTGCTTACAGGACTGGCCTTGAAATCCCAAAGCTTAAAATGATAGGGAACATTTTAAAGGCCATATTGTTATCTAGATGTGGATATTTACAACCTCCTAAACATAAAAACAGAACTCTAGGAAATGATGACAAGGTAAAAAGAAAACATTGATGCCAATATATTTCATTGCTCATCCATCAATCTAAAAGTTGACTTATATAGTAAGGCATTCAACAAATGAAGTGATATTTGTTCAAAAAAATTAAAGTGTTAACTCTCTTTTCAAGGTTTCTGTAATTTTCTTCTTCAGATAAATCAGATTACACAAACTTTCCTCTTTGATATTGTAGAAATCTGATATTTAGCATCACCTTTCCTACCCCACTCTCTAACCCTATTGCTGCTTTATAGCATGAGTCTTCAGTCCCCACCAGAAATGTATGCACATCTCAAGATGATTCATTCTTCCTCTGAATCTGATGCTTTTAAAACAATTTGACCTGCCAATGAAATAATAAATTAGTTTCAAGGAAGACTTCTTTCTTACCATTAATCTTGAGGCAAAGCTCCTTACAAAACAGCAGATTGAATGTTAAGTAGTACAGAAACATGGGATTTTAGAACTGGAAGGAATCTTAGTGATCATTGAGTCCATCTCCCTCATAAAATACTTCATTCATAATATGTATTCGAAAGGATAATATAATAAAAATCATAGCTTTAAACTTGAGACATTGTAAATCTATGAATTCATTTTATTTAAAGAAAACTTCTGCAAATATCAATCATTTGTGTTTGATTATAAAGGCTACATCTGGGTTATTATTTAGCATAGAGATATTTTGAAAAGTGGCTATTACTTTAAGTATGTCTAAGTTATTTTTAATCCACTTATAGTAATTTAATAAGTGGTGTAGCATGTTACAACATTTTAGTTAATCAAAACCTGAACCTCTTCTTTAAAAGAACCTAGATGAAATAAAATTCATTTTTAGTGTTTTCTTCCTTAAACATTACCTGAGGTTCCCTTCTTCCTATGATTTTTTTTCTGAAAGAATAACATATGAGATTAGGATAGAGTTGTAATCCACATGTGTCATTTCCCTATCATATAAATGTGATAAGCTCTAAGTCAAAGGTTGGAAATATGTGTAGATATGTGTGTGAATCATGCATGTGACAAAAACATCTGAATTTTGTGTATATTATATATTACATGTACATATTTGCATATATATACATATACACCTGTGTGTTTCATACTACATGTATGCTATACACATAAGGGTGTATTTATATTTTTCTACCTGACCTGTAATTTGATCTATGTAGGAGGTGAAGAAATTTCCTCTACAGATACAAACTTGTACTTTTTCTTCAATTTATAAATTTAAAGAATTGTCTAGGGCACTCAGAGGTTAAATTACTTTCCCAGGGTCAATTAATAAAAAATCACAATTGAACCCAGGTTTTCCTTATTTTAAGGTCACATCTCTTTACAGTACTACATAATAACTTTAAGATAGATGATAGATAGCTAGATGATAGATAAGTAGATAGATAGATAGATAGATAGATAGATAGATAGATAGATAGATAGATAGATAGGTAGATAGAATTAAAATAATTTCATTTCTAAAGATCAATCATCATCCTGGTCATAATTTTGCAGCATATAAATTACTACTGTTACTATAATTCATTCTTCTGCTAAACTCCATCTCTCTCTTCTCAACATATGCAAATATATCATATATGACATCTGTGATATGTATGGTATATAGGACATACATATAAACCCTCAACTATAGAATTCTTGTATTGGAGGAAAAGAATTAGGCCTATTCTCCTCATACATCTTCAGATATATGAGAGTCTGGAGTGATATAAAGAACAAGCCTTGTTCTTTTCCCCAAATCCAAAAATTCTGTCATTGAAATTTAATTAGCCCAGAGGCTCTTTTAGTTGGTTCCTTGTGGCCTCAAGCTATATTAATATAGTCTTCTGTTCACATAATGGCATAAAAAGGCCTACCAACACGGAATAAAAACTTTTAGACTTGGCAGATGCCCCAAGGATTAGAAAGCCACCACATCTATACTACAGATCAGGTACATTTCTGTGTAGAAACCTAATGTTTAAGAAAATTCCTTCTGTTAAAACTGATGAATAATCCATGATTTATATGTATATGTATTAGTATCATATGTATATGTGTATATATACATATATACACACATATGTATATCACCAATGCAATACCCAACAGCAGCTTCTATGAATATGCAGGCATATTTACAGGTGTGACTCACAAGATATAACAGACTCTCTTTTTTGAAGACAAAACCCAAGATATTTATTCATATATTAAAAAGCCAAATCCACCATGGTAATAAAAAAAGTTGATACAAATTACCAATGCAGGAAGCACCAGCATCCCCAAACTTTCCATCATTATCTACCTACCTATCCATCCATCTATCTATCTATCTATCTATCTATCTATCTATCTATCTATCTATCTATATCAATCTTTCCTATCTATCTATCCATCTATCTATCTTTCTAGAGATGATGAATAAATACATAGTGATTTCAGATAAAAATGACCAGAACCATATGATTTATTGAGCAGAATTCATCTAGATCATGGTCCTCCAAGTCTAGGAACTTCATTTTCAGCATTTGTAAAATAATAGAAAGGTTATTAGATTAATAATTTTTAAATTTCCAACCACTGCTACTTTCTATGATTGTAAGAACTCATTCATTGAAATTTATAGCAATTCTTCCCTGAAGCTTAGCAAAGCTTCAAAATTGGTCCCAGTTGTGAATATTACTTCAGAGGGTGTATTAAGCCATTATCTACTCTCAACTCCTTAGTTTAAATTAGATTATCAGATATATTGAGAGCATAGGAATCCTCATTTTGATCGCTCAGAATAACATCTGGAAAAGATAGCTTCAGAGAAGGCTACCTATAAATTTCAGTGAATAAATTCCTAGTATCATGAACTCTTTCCTTCTCTTCATAGATGATTCTTTCATTTCTTTCAATGTGGTATGTATGTTAAAGTAAAGTAAAGTTTAAAGTAAAGTTTTAAACATGAACCTTTTCCATTGCATTTCTCAAGGAAAGGCCTTCATACACTGCTTAGAAAATTGAGGCAGCTAATTCAGCTTCAAGTCCCACCTATGTTGTTGTACCTTCACCTTGACATTCTTAAACTTTGACCTGGGAGAATTGAACAAAGGTAATCTTGATTCATAAGCTGTTATCAGATATAAAGGTCGCCAGAAATAGAGACCAGGAGTAACAAAGAAACATAAATACAGTCTAGTGATACTCTATATTGTTAAGAAGTTTGAAAAAAGTCACAATGCAACTTAAATCATTGTTTCAATTTTGTTTAAAAATGTTTTGGGGAGGGAGGCAAAAGGAATAGCTTTTATTAGAAATGGAATTGTTTCAGTCATATCTGACTTCATGACTGAATATTGGGGGTTTTCTATGGAAAGATACTGGAGTGGTTTGCCATTTTCTTTTTTAGCTCATTTTATAACTGAGGAACTGAGGGAAACAGGATTGTGACAAGGATTAAGTATAGTCTTCCTGACTTCAGGACTGGGCATTCTATTTATTCTGCTACCTGCCTGCCCAATAGATATGGAAACTATCTGACAAAACCAAGTTATAAAATAGAAAGTTTAATAGTAAATTTGAAGTCTGCATTTGCAAAATAACTTTTACAAAAACATGAATCTTCACAGAATAGAACATAAAGTTAATTATCTTTAAGAAGAAAAATAAAAGAATACCATATATAATTTATGTTTGTCCTGCTGTATTAATGAGTATGTGTGTATATAATATGTTTGTGTGTGTATACACACACATATGGAGGTGAACAGGTAGATAGATATAGCTATATAGATATACCACAATTGAAGAAGATGAAAATCACACTACTTCTCCACCTAGTTGGAAAAAGGCATCTTTCTCCTTGTTTTGTTTTCTTTATAGGGAGAAAACAGAAAACCAGATGAGCAAGAGGGAGAGAGACAGAGACAGAGACAAAGACAGACAGAGACAGAGAAAGACAGAGAGAGGAAGGAAGGAAGGAAGGAAGGAAGGAAGGAAGGAAGGAAGGAAGGAAGGAAGGAAGGAAGGAAGGAAGGAAGGAAGGAAGGAAGGAAGGAAGGAAGGAAGGAAGGAAAGAAGGAAGGGAGGAAGAGAGGGAGGGAGGAAGGGAAGGAGGAAGAAAAACAAACTACCACTACCTCCAGCAGTGGTAGCAAAACAAAACTATGTGTACAGTAGTCAAAGCACTTACCCCAAAATAAAAACAAAGCAACAAGGTCATGTACTTAATGCATTTCTAATTTTGTAGGACTTGACTAAATGTGTACCCAGTGGAGACAGAAAAGCTCTTCTTGCATCTACTGTATCCTACACAAGGTGTTATAATCCTAGAATAAAATGAATTTTCTTTTTAGATATAAATTCAGGTTATTCTGAGTATTTGATAAAATGAATAATAAAGTTAAATAATCAATCATTTATAAGTGCTTATCAGAGCAGCTAGTAGGTGAAGTGGATAGAGTGGATAGAGAAGACATCTTCCTAAGGTTAAATCTAGCCTCAGACACTTATTAGCTGGGTAGCCCCAGCAAGTCACTTAGCCCTGTTTGACTTAATTTTCTCATCTGTAAAATGTATCAGAGA
This sequence comes from Petaurus breviceps papuanus, assembly GCF_028583685.1. NCBI lineage: Eukaryota > Metazoa > Chordata > Mammalia > Diprotodontia > Petauridae > Petaurus > Petaurus breviceps. The sequence continues at coordinate 52,702,255 of NW_027187391.1, forward strand.
AAGAAATGGCAAACCACTCTGCCAAGAAAACCCCAAATAAAGTCATGAAATATTGGCAACAATTGAAATGACTGAACAACTATAACAAGGTGCTCATTTTATGCAAGGTACACTTCTTAGAATGGAGGATACAAATATTAGTAAAATAAGTCAGTTCCTACTTCTAGAAAGCTTAAAATTTAATGGATGAAGACAACTTGCTATAAAAGGTAGCTACAAAGATGGGTTAAAAGAGTAAGTTGAGAGAGTGAGTAAAATTTAAAATGAAATTAGCATGGGTATTTTCATTACATGGTGGCTAGGACTAGTGATTCATCTTCTTGATATAGACCTTTGTTCTGTCAGTGATGGAGTTCATATTCATAAAGTTCTAGTAACAAGAAGGATTATAAATTAAGAGCACTGTCACTGAAGTTCACACATTTGAGGGGACTGTTGAATTAGAACTTTAAAATGAATGGAGTAAACCATCATCAGGCACTTAAAGGCACAGAGGGAGAAAAAGAGAAAGATACCTTCTAAATAAAGACCTCAGAAGAACAGTAAACAAAGATCTACTCAACAAGAGTGGAAATGAAAAGTCACAAAAAGAGCTGTCTAGGATATAGAAAACATGATCTGGTCTTTTTCTTCAGCAACATTCTTTGGAGTTTTATGTATACATGTAGCCCCCAAAAGAAGGAATAACAGCTTGAAGAAGGAGTAACTCATACTATTTCTTCACTAGTACCATGAGTCATGTGGATTGTATGTAGGTTAAATGGAAAAGAGAGGACCACTAAAGGACAAAAGTTATTTTGTTGTTAATGGGTTCTTGAGTGAATCCTTTATTTTTTCTATCAGGTGAAATAAAATTATCTTTTATTTAATGTCTTAGTAACTTTAATATTTGCATGAGAGGTAAAGATTCTTTTCCTCTTTGTGTATATTCCCAAAACAACATATAGCCTCCAATTAAAAGCAGAAGTAGATTTAAAAATCCAGCTGTTGGATTGTTATTCCTAGGAACCAAGTAGATGGAATAAGCAGTAAATATCCATAACTCTCCAATATCCACCTGTAAACAACTGTAAAATAGTGCCCCCAAACAAATCCTGAAATAGTTGAAACAGCAAAAAGATGGGATGAAAATGTCTTCTAAATTAAGAATCTTGGAAGATCTGTAGGAAAAACCTTTCTTAATCAGGTAAAAGCGGAACCCTGTCCAGGACAGGAAGTGTCCCAGCAATTCAGCAACAATCAACAGATGGCTACTAGTAGCCAGGCCACCACATCCTTCATCATAGCCCCAGGCAAACAGGCAACTCATACAGCCACACCACCACATGGTTCAGTGTAATGCCTGGGAAATGAAGAAACACTCTACCTTCCTCAGAACATGCCAGACACCAGTATTAGCACCCTGGCTCAGCACAAAGTAAGCTGCCAGACCCTTGCTACCTCTAGCAGTACCAACCATCCCCCACCAACTGCTTCAGTGCAGTACCAGACCCAATGGTCCCCCAGGAGTCTCAGGGCAATATAGTGTAGCACCAGGTAAATGAAGCCTAAAGTCCCTGGAACAAGAAGCCTGATATAACATCCCTTCTACCCTGGAAGCAGAGCTCAAATTTAAAAGAAAGGGAAAAGACTAGAAAATATGAGCAGAAAACAGGAGCAACAAAAATAATCTGACCATAGAAAGGTATTATGGAGACAGGTAAGATCAAGACACAAACTTAGAAGCAGACAACAATGTCAAGAGACATATGAGTAAAACCCCAAAGAAAAATGGAAAGTGGTTTGAAACCCAGAAAGAACTCATGGTGGAGGCCAAAAAGGAGTTTAATAATAATAAGAGGTAGAAGAGAAATGGGGAAAAGAAAAGAGAGTGAGGCAAGTGAATTATGAAAAAAGAGTCAGCAGCTTAGACAAAGAAAACAATTGCTTAAAGAGTAGAATTGGCTAAATTGAAAAGGATATACAAAAATCTACCAAAGAAAACCACTACTTAAAAACATTACAATTGTTCAAAAGAAAAGGAGAATTAAAAGTTAACTGAGGAAAATAATACCTAAAAAGTTATAATTGGTCAAGTGGAAGCTAATTATGAAACATCAAGAATCAAACAAATTCAAAAGAATGTAAAAAATGGAAGAAAATGTAAAATGTCTCAAAGGAAAGACAACTTAACTAGAAAATAGATTGAAGAGAAATAGTCAGCATCATTGAACTACCTGAAACCCATAACTGAAAGGACTACCTGGACAGTATCTTTCAAGAAATTATCAAGGAAAACTGCCTTGATATCCTGGAACCAAAGGGCAAAATAGGTAATGAAAGAATCTACTGATCACCTCAGGAAAGAGATTCCAAAATAAAAAAACTCCATAGCACATCATAGCCAAATTATGGAACTATCATATCAAGAGGAAAAAATACTTCAAATGGCAGAAAAGAAACAATTCAATTATCAGGGAGCCACAATCAGGATTACATAGGACTTAGCAGCTGCAACATTTAAAAACTGGAGGCTATGGAACATAATATTATGGAAGGCAGAGGAGCTAGGGCTACAACGAAGAATCACCTACCCAGAAAAATTAAGCATAATACACCAACAGAAAAAAAGGTCATTTGATGAGATAGAAGGATTTCACAAGCTTTCTTAAGTAGAAGATCAGGATTTCACACACACAAACAAAAAAGATTTCTAATATCAAGACCCACAAAGAGCCTAAAAAGGGAAAAGAAAACATAAAGGACTCATTGGAGCTGACATGGGAAATGATACTTATAATTCTTACTAGCTAATCATATAGCTAGAAGGATATGGACAGAGAGAATGAGTATAAGGTGAATTTGAGAGAAGGACGTAAAAATTAAGGGATGAGAAAGAAAAATACACTAGAAGCAGAAGGATGGAAGAGGTAGAATGGGCTAAATTATTTCACATGAAGAGATGCAAAAAAATGATTTCCATTGGGAGGAAAGATGGGAGGATGGGTGATGGGCATTGCTTGAACCTTATTTCCTTCAGTATTGGCTTAAAAAGGGATTAAAATACATTGTCACTTGAATGTGGAAATCTATCTTGTCTGACAGGAAAGTAGGAGTGGAGAAGATTAAGTTGAGTGTGTTTGTTGGAGGAGGACTAACAGAGGACAGGTGGGAGACAGAAGCAAAACACAGTCAAGGAAGGAAAGGGTAAAAGGAGAGAGAGGAAGAAGAATAGGATGGAGGAAAATACAAAGTTAGTAATTCTAACTGTAAATGTGAATAGGATGAACTCTCCCATAAAATAGAAGTGGATAGCAGAGTGGATCAAAAACCAGAAGCCTATAAGAAACCTTCTTGAAGCAGAGAGACACATGCTGAGTAAAGGTAAGGGCTAGAGCAGAATCTATTATATTTCAATTGAAGTTAAAAAAATAAGCATGGGTAGGAATACTGTTTTCAGACAAAGCAAAAACAAAATTAGGCCTAATTAAGAGAGATAAGGAAGAAAACTACATCTTGCTAAAAGGAACCATGAAAAATGGAATAATATTAATACTTAACATATATGCACCAAGTAGTATAGCATCCAAATTCTGAAAGAAAAAGTTAAGTGAATTACAGGTTCATGATCAAACAAAAGATAGTGTTAAGGAATGTGAAACAGATAATTTTGATCACATTAAATTAAAAAGGTTTTACACAAAAAAACTCATGCAACCAAGATTAGAAGGAAAGCAGAAAGTTAGGAAACAACCTGTGGCAAGTGTCTCTAATAAAGCCCTCATTTCTCAAATATATAGAGAACTGAATCAAATTTATAGGAATACAAGCCATTCCCCAATTGTTAAATGGTCAAAGGATATGAACAGGTACTTTACAGATAAAGAAATCAAAACTATCTATAAACATATGAAGAAGTGCTCTAAATCACTTTTAATTAGAGAATTGCAAATGGAAATGAAAACAACTGTAAGGTAGCACCTTACATCTGTAAGATTGGCTAAAAGAAAAAAAAAGAAAAATGATAAATGTTGGAAAGGATATGGGAAAATTGGGATATTAATTGGGATAATGTTGGTGGAATTCTGAACTGATCCAACCATTCTGGAGAGCAATTTGGAACTATGCCCAAAGGGCAACCAAACTTTGCTTGCCCTTTGATCCAGAAACACCACTATTAGGTCTGTATTCCAAAGAAATCATAAAAAAATGGAAATGTGCAAAAAATATTTACAGCAGCCTTTTTCATGGTGGCAAAATGCTGGAAATCAAGGGAATGGCCATTAATTGGGGAATGACTGAAAAAGAGGTGGTAAATGAATGTAATGGAATACAATTGAGCAATAAGAAATGAACAGCCAGATTTCAGGAAAAAAATGGAAAGACTTGTACAAATTGATGCAAAGTTAAATGATCAGGAAAACATTGTACACAGTTTCAGAATCATTATGGGATGATCAACTGTGAATGACTCAGCTCTTCTCAGCAACACAATGATCTAAGGCAAGAAAAATGTATTCACAAAGGAAAATGTTATTCACATCCAAAGAACTTATGAACTTTGAATGCAGATGAAAACATCCTTTTTACTTACTTTATTCTTTATTTGTTTTTTTTTCTTTTATAACTGTGACTAATATGGAAATATGTTTTACATGATAGTACATGTATAACCTATATCAGTTTGCCTAACATTTTCAGAAAAGGGGAGGGCAAGATAGTAGGGAGGGTAGAAAATTTGGAACTCAAAATCTTGTAAAAATGAATGCTAAAAATTTTCTTGGTATGTAATTGGGAAAAAAATAAAATACTATTAAAAATACAACTGTGTTCTAATAAGCCTGAAATTAAAGAGATTTGCAAAACTATGAATATAATGGTACTCTTCTCTAAATTTTCATTTAATATTGGAATATGTAGTCATTTTTCATCATTATATTATTTATATTAACATGTATTGGATTTGTTGTTAATATTTTAAAATAAAAAATAGCAAAAATATGTGTTTTAATTTCTTAAAAACATAAAATATGCCCCTCCTTAGCCAAGATTCCTTAATAGATTTTAAGAGTATAAAGTAGTCCTGAGTCCAAAAAGCTTAAGAAACACATCCCTAGGTTAAATACTGATTTTATAATATTCCATATTGCATGAACTTCGCCTCCCTGAAGAAATACTGTACAACTAATGTTAACACTCACATAAACCAAAGAACCACTGTTGAGTCAGTCAGTCAATAAACATGTAGTAAGCATCTAATACTCACCTTTAAGGAGCAGGAAAGTACTAAGCTAAGCAAAATTACACAAAAGGGAGGGGGGATAGTCTCTGCTCCCAAGAAACTCACCATCTAACTGAAGAGAAAAAATACTAACAATTATGTATGATCAAGATATATACAGGATAAAAACAATAGAGGGGAGGTACTTGAATTGACAAGGATTGGGAAAAGCTTTCGGTTGAAGTTAGAGTTGTCACTGAGATTTGAAGTGGCAAAAACGAAGAAGGAGACCATTCTAGACACTACAGATAGCCAGTAAAAATACCAAGAATCTGGAGATGGAACGTCTTTTGTAAGGAACTGCAAGGAGGCTACTATCACTGGATCAAATATTATAGGGGATTATATGATATAAGAAAATGGGAAATTTTGGAGGTCAATGGCTTTGAATACTAAATGGATTTTATAAGTCATCCTGGAGGTGACAGGGAACCACTGAAGCTTATTGACATAAGTTCTGTGCTTTAGGAAGATTAATTTGACAACTGAGTGGTAAACTGGAATGGGAAAATATTTGAGGCAGTGAGATGAACTTGTAGACTTTTTCAATAGTTTAGGAATGAAGTAATGAAGACCTGAACCAGAGTAGTAGCAGCAGTCACACTTTTCTCCTTCAGAGGAGAGAATGGGTCATATGGGAGAGATGTTATAAAGTTAAAATTGACAGACCTTGGTAACAGATTGGATATTAAAAGGGAGATGAGAGTCAGGAGTGAGGGATGACACCTAGATTGCAAGCCTAGGTGACTGAGATGGTGGTGGTGTCCTCAGTAGTAACAGGAAATTTTTAAAGGATAGGGGAATTGGAAAGAAACATTATGAGTTCAGTTTTAGACATGTTGATTTTAGATATCGATGTTGAGATGTTTAGTCAGAATTGGGGATGTAAGATTGAAAGTCAGCAGAGAAGTTAAGGATGAATAAGTAAATTTGAGAATAATGAGCATAGAAATGATCACTAAATCCATGGAACTAGTGTCTTTAGAGCAAGTTTCACAAATTGTCGTGCAAATAATAGCACATGTTAAACTTATTTTGTGAAAGCACAACTTCAAGTGATGAAATCACCAAATGATGTAACATAGAGAATAGATGAGAGCTCACAACAGACCTGTGGGAGACTGAAATTTAATGGGAATGAGCTGGATGAAATTAAGCAAAAGAACTGGAGGAGTGGTCAGATAGTTACAAGGAAAACTAGAAGAGAATGGTGTTAAACTTGAAGAGAAAAGAATATCAAGGAGAAGAGAGTGATTGACAATGTCAAATATTGCAGAGTGGTCAAGAAGGGTAGACACTGCAAAAAGGACATTTGTCAATTAAGAGATGATTAGCAACTTTGGAGAGAGAAGTTTCAGTTCAATGACAAGGATAAAGCCCAGACTGTAAAGATATAAGAAGAGGGGGCGGCTAGGTGGTGCTGTGAGTAGAGCACCGACCCTAGAGTCAGGAGGACCTGAGTTCAAATCCGACCTCAGACACTTAACACAAAAACTAGCTGTGTGACCTTGGGCAAGCCACTTAACCCCAACTGCCCTCAAAAAAAAGGGCAAAAAAAGATTTAAGAAGAAAGGAAAAGAAGTGAAGGTATTTAATGCACATGAGCAGGAGAGAAATGAGGTGATAGCCAGGGTGAATGGATAAAGTTTTGTTTTCTTTTGTTTTTGAGGATGAGGGAGAGATTTGAGGTTTGAGGGAATCAACAAGTAGACAGAGAAAAGTTGAAAATAAGTGAGTAACTATTATAAGAAAAACTAATCTTTTGGATAAGAAGAAATGGAATGTAATTTTTTGATGATTTAGAGGATTTAATCTTGACAGGAACAACCACCTACCTCTTCATGTGAAACTATGGTAAAGGAGAAGATAGTAACCAAAAGCATCTGAGTCATAAAAGGTAAGGAGGAGAGGAGATGACAAAGCTCTCAGTGAATGGACACAATTTTTTTCCAGTAAAATGTGAGGCAACAATTTCAGATGAGATGGTGGGGAGGAGGGAAACCATGGGAGATTTAAGGAGGGATCAAAAGGTACTGAAAAGCTGCTGTGATGAATAGGATAATTAATTAAATAGGGAGATCTAAAAAGATTGGCTTGCATCAATGAGGGACTAGTACAGATTATGTAGCATAAATTTTTAATGAACCCAGTCAAAGAAGTTTTATTATTTTCTCTACTTCTCTTCAGTGGCATGAGTTAAGGCAGCAAATGGTGGGTGTGATCCAAGGCTTAGGTTTCACAGGGGAAGATCAGTGTTATGGATAGTCAGATAAAGGACTCAAAAAACAATGTAAAGTGGAACTGATTCACCAATGGTTCAAGATGAGGAAAGGAGGAGAGTAAAGTGAGGAAGTATAAGTAAGATTAGGAAATTTAAGGTAGTATGAATATATGGCACAATGGTAGCTACTTCAATTTGAAGTATTAAGTTTAAAAGAATTAACTGACCTCTTTAGAGCTAGTTTCACAAATCCAGCCATGAAAATACTAACATGTGCTATACTGAACTTATTTTGTAAAAACAATTAACTTCAGGGCACATTACTTTAATTGGCTATTATGTGCTATATGTGCTATTTATTAATAGTTCCTGCATATGCTTTAATGAATATTAAATACTTCTGATTCTATAAGTAAACACAACTGAGATTCATCCTAAATCTTTTAACTTATAATTGTATTTTTCTTAGGGCTTGTCACTGGCTCTAGTTCATGTGAACCAATTTCTGTCAAAAGCCCTTACAAGAGGTTTTATCCAAGCTTTGATCTTCTTTTTACAAGAGAACTCTAAATTTGTGATTACAGTCTATGAAAGGAAGTACCCTAGTCTGCCCTTGAAACTTCACAACTTAAAAAAAGCCTCCATTACTTTGTAGGCAGTGAAAATAATTATCGTACAAGATTAAATTTATTGTCAGTGTTTGGGATCCAGGGCCAAGAGGACCACATATACTCACAGGAAGTCAGTGATATCAGGCACAGCTGATAGGGGACAGTCTGAAAATCCAAATGATGGCCATTGTAAAAAAATGTATTACATATTGCTGCATAATGGGAACAGGAATTTTTGCTAGGTGGTAGAAATCACCACCAATTACTAATTCTGCCTCTCCCTCTCTATTTCTGGTATTTTCTGATCTATTCTGGGGAGCTTTGGTGCTTTTTCCCTAACCAGACCTCAGCCTTAAAAGTCCTGGTAAGTATGTAAAAGTCAAAGTCAAAGAGGTGCAATTGTTTTGTGGATATGAGCTCTGTAGCACTTGTACTAATCAATTAAATATGCTAGTATTCCCTTTTTCATAGGGGAACCAGACAATGGAGTAGTACATCAGTTAATCAATCAGGAGGAATCCTGATGCTCACAGTTCCTTGACATATCAGGGATCCTTTGAGAAGTAAATGTTAGCTGAACTTGGAGATGCTGTGAGCACTGAAACCAAGTCTTAACCAACTCAGAGAAAAATTAAACTTCTTCGTTTCTGAATTATCTAAAGCACTTCTGATTTATTGTATGTATAAATACTGTCTCCCTAGAACCCCACTTACCACATGACTTCCGAATTTATAGTGTCTTTCCCTTATCCCATAGCCATAAATTCCTCAAAAAAGTTCTAAACACATCAAATATCTATAAATACCTCACCTTTTCCCACTCCCCTTTGAGAAAACAAGAATTTGCCTCACTGTTCCTGTTTGCAATCTTCTTCTCAGGCAATAAGTGCATTTGTAATATGTATAAACTGTGCTCAAACTCTGGTTAATTGTAGTTCCCCCTTTTGGACCTGGGGGCTTCTTCTGTTTTAGCCGTTCACAGAATTTTTTGTAGTTTATACTTAAATTCAGAGATACTCAGTGAGAGTAGGGAGAGGGGAGAAGGACCAGGGTTGATCCATGACTTGCACCTTCCTACTTGTAGAGACAATTTAAAGTGGGAATATAATTCACCTACATTAGCTCAGCTTTCCCTAAAGGTTTGAAATCTTCAGCAGGAAAGAATGAAGCAATCAAGACACAGGACTCCCTCAGTGGGATTCTTGAGTAGAGTCTAGGTTATTTAATAATAAAGTAGAAGGTGTGTTGACTGGCATGAGGTAAGTAGTTCTCCTAGTAAAATTTTAATACCGTGTTTCCCCGATAATAAGACCTATCCCGAAAATAAGCCCTCCCCTTACTGTGTAAGATTCCTCTAAAATAAGCCCTCCCCTGAAAATAAGCCCTATTGAGATTGCTACTGTAGTGAAGGTGATCCCCTGCGCCACACGCTATATTAAGGTGCCCTCTGTATGCACCGTTCCCCCCTCTCCCCCCCGGTGAAACGCATGCCGCGCTCCGAGCTGCGTCCAATCAGAGCTGCAGCAGTGAGCACGTCATCCTGTTCTTCCCCAGTGATTTGCTTGCTGGCGCCATTGAGAGCAGTGCCGCGGAGGAGAGCTGAGGCAGGACAGCATAAGCCCTCCCCTGAAAATAAGCCCTCTGGCGTTTTTCTTTCCAAAAAAAATATAATAAGACAGTGTCTTATTATCGGGGAAACATGGTAACAATTGCTAGGCAGGATTGCAGTGGCAAACCAAGATTGAAAACAGGGTAGCAGAGAAAAGCATAGAAAACCTATAGTGGGAAGAACCTCACTGAATGGCAGCTAAGAAGCTGATAAGTGAAAAAAATATTTTTAAATGTACAATTAAGAGGGGAAAAGAGAATTTTAAAATAAGATGCTATGTTGCATGAAATAGTTTCAAAGGTAATTCTTAAAATATTCTAGTTCCATTCTACCATATCAACCTTATTCCAGACTAATTCTTTTTATATATTCTTTATTTGAAATAAATTGTCCACTATCCATTCCCATATCCCATTCTTTCCCTCTTTCTCCTCAGTCCAATGGTACATGCTATTTTTACTGTCTAAATTATGCTTTATTCCTACATCTGAAGGAACACTTTTTTTTCTTCAAGGCCATTCTCGGATAGCACCTCCTTCTCTAAGAAAGTGGAATTTATTTCCCACTCCTCAAATTTTCTTTTATCATGTCTTCTGATTTTCTCCTTCTCCTCTATCACATTGTGCCTCAATTGGATATGTTTACATACACCCTCCCATTGAATCATAACCTATTTAATGTAGGTGACTCTATAATCACATGATTATTTGTTAACACAATGCTTTGCACATAGTAGATATTTCACACACATTTAATTTGACCTGAATGAAACAGGTTTATCTACACCTAATCTGTTCAATCTTTCCATGTTTCATTAGGAATCTAGATGATTATTAAATTACTTAGTTTAATGACTCTTTTCTGGCCATTACTGTTGGAATTAGGAATCTTCACCTTCAGGTATACCTCCTTTATAAGTCCTGGATTACAAATTAATCATATTAGAACAGAATTTGTAAAAATCCACTTAAGCAGAACACAGCAAGATTTTCAAAGAAAGCTGCAAGAGAATCTTTTTGTATCATATATGTACCAAATCTATCTCCTCAGATTCCCCTCTTGTCTTAAATACACACACATTCCTCTCACACACATATATACACGTTTCTCCTCTTACTACTACTTTTTCTTTTTTTTCTTCTCCATTGTCATATAAAGATTCAAGGTAACTTTCAAGTAATAGCTTTGAGAATATATATGTACGTGTGTATATATGCATGTATTTTTATGTGTAAGTGTATAGAACTTTTCTCTCAAAAACTTCACATTCTAAGGGAGGAGACAACATGCATTTGCTAATTCTGCTAAGTGCACGATATATACAGTATAAGTACAACGAAATTTCAAAAGGAAAGGCTTTGTTGGATAGAAGAGGATTGGGAAAAGCCTCTACAATAGGGTAGGATTTGAGATAAGATTTGGAAGAAATCAAGGTATGATAAGGTTGAAGTGAGCTTTCCAGTGATAGGAGACAGTCATTCTAAGTGCAGAGATGGGAGATGAAGAATCATCTACAAGAAACGGCAATTAGGCCAATGTGATGCGAAAAAGAGTTAAGATAAGAAGACTCCACTTAGGATCTTAATAAGTTGTGAAGAGTTTCCAGTGCTAAAGCAGATGATTTAATGTTTGACCCTAGAAGTAATTGGGAAAAACTGGAGTTTATCAAGTATGGGGGTGATATGGTTAAATCTGTGCTTTAGGAAGATATTTTTGAAAGCAGAAGAGGAAATGGATTTGAAGGGAAAGTTAGGTGATGCCATGAATAGAACACTGTCCCTGGAGTCAGGAAGACCTGAGTTCAAATCCCTCAGACATTTAACATTTAGTAGCTGTGTGACCTTGGGCAAGTCACAACCCCAATTTCCCTGCCTTCCCCCCTCCAAAAAGCAAAAAAAAAAAAATGGATTTGAGTGGGGAGAGGGTTGATTCAGGAAGACCAATTAAAAGACTATTGCAATATTCAAGATGCAATATGATGAAGGTCTATATAAGCATAGTAATTGAGGGAATGGTGAAAAAGAGGCATATATGACAAGTGTTGTGAAGGTAAAATGAGAAAATTTAATAATAGATAGGATATGAGGCCTAAGTGCAAGTGAGGAGTGGAGGATACACTTAAGTTAGGAACTTAGGTGACCTGGAAGATGGGAAGTTAAAAGATAGTTAGGAAGACATGAGAACTTGGGAAGGGGAAATGGGGGAACATCATGAGTTCTAGTTTCATCATGTTGAGTTTGAGGTGCCTACGGGACACACATTTTAAGATATTTAAAAGGTAGTTTGTGATGCAGTACTGAAGGAGTAAGAGATTAGGGCTGGAAATAAAGATCTTAGAATCATCTGTTTAAAAATGATAGCTGAACCCATGGGACTGAATGCAATCATCAATTGAAATTATGTAGAGGAAAATCAAAGAGAAGTAAAGGCAGAGCATTAAGGGTTACCCATGGTTAATGGATATTGTATGGATATAGATCTAGTGAAGATGACTGAGAAGGAATGATTAGACAAGATTATGCAATTAGAGGAGAGCTAAGAGAGAGCTGTGTCATGAAAACCTAGAGAGGAGAGGATATCAAGGAGGAAGGGATGATTTCCAGTTAAAGCTTGCAGGTCAAGGAAGATCAGGGTTGAGCAAAGGCCAACAAATCTGGCAATTTAGAGATGTTTGGTAACTTAGATGAAAATAGTCTCAGTTAAATCGTGAAATTGGAAGACAGATTTTAGAATATTTAGAAGCAAATTAGAATAGAGAAAATTAGACACTTTACATAGTGCGCTGTAATGAGTTTTTCAAAGAGTTTAGGTGAAAGGAAGATGATAAATATAGGATGAAACTGGTGGAACTGTTGGATCCAATGAGGGCATTTAATATGATGAGGGAGAAATGGAAAACTAGTAGGAAGCTACAAATGAAAAAGTTTGCAGTTTGAGAAACTGAAGAATAGACAGATTAGAAGATGAGACAAAAAGTGCAAATAATAGTGAGCCTATATGCTAGTGAAGATGGGAAGGCATGATATTAAAGTTATCGATAGAGAGGCGGACAAAAAGACAGAGACAGAGACAAAGAGAGTGACAAAGACAGAGAAACAGAGAAAGATACAGAGAGACAGAGAGATGCCTCATCTAGAGAAGACAATTATTATAGATGGAGTTTGAAATTAATTTCCAAAACAAATTAAAACTGGGGGTTTCTGAGTATAATATAACATGCAAACTGCAACAAAGGATGATGCTTCTATGAATACTACTATCAATCACTATTTTTTAATATCAAAGTAATAAATAATCTACAATTTCCAATTAGATGATCATGTGTGGAATCTCACTATTTTATTGGTGGTGTAATTTAAGGTAGTGATGTATTTTTTTTATCCTCATTCAGGATATTTATTATATTCTTATGTAATCCAAGCTTCAAGCCTTTCTCATTAGCATTAGATTCTCCTCATTGGTGGAGAGAAAAATTCCTTGAGGCTTACATGACTTATAGGAGGGGAGCATTTGGAAGAAAAGAAATGTTCTTTTTTGCTTCTTGCTGCAAAAGAGTATATTCTCCCACAATCTTTCACATTTTTGCAGGGCACACAAACCTACCCACAGGTTTATGCTTTGGACACACTTGGGAATTTCCCTCTTATAAAATTAATCTTCTATAGTACATATCTGACCATATGTCCCTATTCAATCAACACCAGTGGCTCCTTCTTACCTCCAGGATCAAATGTAAAATTCTTTGTTTAGAATTCAAAGCCTTTCTCAGCCTGTCTCTTCCTATATTTCCAATCTTTTTATGCCTTAGACTCTCCCATTCCCTACTTTTAGAGTCAGTGAAACTGGCCAACTTGGTGTTCCTGAAAAGACACCATCTATAAACTGTACATTTTTATTGGCTGATCTCCATGCCTACAATTCTCTCCCTCCACATCTCTACCTATTGATTCCCTTGTCTTCTTTCAAGTATCAATTAAAATCTCATCTTCTGCATGATCTCCCATAATGCTAGTACCTTCCCTGTGTTGATTATCTCCTATTTATACTGTACATATTATGTTTATGCCTAGTGGGTTTCATAATGTCTTCCCCACTACACAGTCCCTTCACGACTGGGACTGTTCTTTATCTTTCTTTGTATCCTCAGTACTTAGTACAGTCCCTGGTAAATAGTAAGTATTTAATTGACTTACTGATAACAGTAACAAACTTTATTTGTATATCTAGTGACAAAATGGAGTTTGACTTGCTTTGATTTATAGATGGAAAAAAAAATTGACTGTTTTCTACCTGCTTTCCCTTTCCACCTTGGAATTCTGTATATTCTTACTAAGAAAATACTTATTTTCAATGAGGATATGTATTTCTTCTACATTATGCATACATATATATGTATAGATATAGATTGTATCTATATCTATATATCTATGTTGTTGTTGTTATCATATCTGACTCTCCACGAGCCTGTAGAATATAGCATTACAATCTTTCCAAAGAGTTTTTACCATTTCCTTCTGCAGTGGGTTAAGTCAAACAGAGTTTAAATGACTTGCTGAGGATCACACAGCTGGTAAATGTCTAAGGTTACTGAACCACCTAATTATTTCCTTTACATTTTAAGAACTTAAGCACAGACTTTGAAAAAGACATAAAATTTTCCCCTAGAACACACCACGCACACACACATACACACATACAAAACTTCCAGATGGCCTAACTATGTATACTTAGAGACTTCTGAGTTGTTCTTGTATATTTGTTTCATATATGCATATATGTATGTATATATACATATAAATACATACACACATGTGTGTATCTATGTATCTACGTATCTATCTATCTATCTAGACAGAGAGAGAGGGAGAGAGAAAGAGAGAGAGGGAAAGAGAAAGTTTTGTTTTATTTCTTTGATTTTTTTCCTGAGAAATTCAGGTTACAATTGTGAGGTCCTTCACCCCCCCCCCCCCCCAAGGCCTGAACTTGTCCGTTGGGAATTTTTTTTTTTTTTTTTTTTAGGAAGAGTACAGGGAGAGGTATTAGAGTTGTTTGATATCTAAAGAACACCACTACTTCTTCAAGAGGTCAAAGCTGTAATCAAAAGAAAAAACATTCTTATCAGGAGGTTTGACATTTCTACCTAGCTTTGATTGTACAAATTAGCATATTTAGCTACCTTGGTTCGGGATGAGAGTTTTTTTTTTTTTTTGCCTACAATCTTATTTTCAGAAGATGAATTCAGTTATGCTCTTTCAAAGTTATTAACACTTTCTGGTTAAGTATAGCTTGATTTATCATATCACATATTGTTCACACAATTGTTAAAGTAATCAGTTAAGATTAAGTAAAAGTTTCTACTGTATAATTGCACATTAATGACTAGGTGTTGTTGCTGTTGTTTTTAAAGAACAGCAGACAGGGTAGCTAGGTTGCCCAGTGAATAGAGCACTGGCCCTGGAGTCAGGAGGACCTGAGTTCATATTTGGCCTCAGATACTTAACAGAAAACCTAGCCATGTGACCTTGGGCAAGTCACTTAGCCCCAATTTCCCTATAAAAATAGGCAAAAAATAAAGAAAGAACACCAGACGCATTCATTGAAATATTACGTTGGTCCTCTTCCTAATTGAGATAAATTATGATTTTTCCCCAAAGACTGGATTTGAAACTGATAACATTTGAACAGGTAGTGCTTATGTGTACAAATAAAAGTACTCCAAACATAAATTTGAAATTCTTAGACTGTGCTTCCACATGGGAAAATAAACAAACCATTAGATTCTAATTGGAAAATTAGATTTAAAAGAATCTAAGAAAATAATTGGTAGCCTACTGACAAGGAATATGGTAGTCAAGATGTAAACTAGATACCATTAAACTCTGGTTGCTTAAGAAGGTGCCTATGAATGCTAGAGTTGAAGTGAGAAAAAATGTTTCAGTATAATTTGCCCAGTGTGACTAGACTAGAAAAACAGCTTTGGTTGAAAAATAGGGCAAACTGTCTCCAGGCTTAACTGATTAGTCTTCACTGTTTTTTTTTTTTCCCCCTTTAACATCCTTCATCCCAAAACCGATTCAAACACCTAACTTAAAGAATAAAAGTCAATTTAAAAAACAAGTTTACCTTTTCACCTCCTTTTCCTCCCAAAAAAGACAAAAAGAATTTATGATGTACTAAAAATAAATGAATAAATAAATAAATAAATAAAGACAATCAAATGGCCTCCCCATCAAGATCAGAGAAAGGGTGGATATCATCCAGCTCCTAGAATTTATGTTTCTTGTGATGACTGTTCTGTTAGCTGAGGTCTTTTGAGTTGTGAAAATATAGTGGACATTGCAGGAAGGTATCCACAAACCCTTTGCCATTTAACCTAATTGCTGAAGGATTCAGAAGATTTCTGACTAGCTACTGAATTTCATATGTTTGATATATGTCCATATTCTCATTTATAATTGTGTATTAAAATCAGATTCTCCATTAAAAGAAATTAACTTGATATATATGTTTTTAAGCTACATTTCTCTGATGAGTGTTAATTTTCTATACTTTGAATTTCATAAATATAATAACAATATACATTTTTATTGCAATTTAAAGTCACAAGCTTTATATAAGTTGTAACTCCTGTGTATCAGGCATTATAGGAATTTTTAATTTCCTTTTTACTTAATTTTCATTATTTGGGGTTCAAGGCTGTTCTTTTGTAACTTCTGTCTAACTAAAAGCCTGTCTTCTGTAAATATTAACCATACATGACCAAAAACTGACACCTGTAATAATAATGTTAAGGGAAGGCTGTTTGACATTCTTTTGATAAAAACCAAATCTGAGTTTGAGATCCTGAAACTGATTTAATTATTTGTTAGGTCCCTTAGTTAAATGTGTAAAGAAGGATTCCCCTAATACTAGTTTTCTTTGCTATATTGAAGGTATGTAAATGTTCCCCCTCAATCAGTATATCTTCAGCCCTCTAAATGTGGTTTAATCTGCAACATGACTTAGTTTACCTATAAAATCTCTTTAGCTAGGTTTATGTCCTGAAGAGATGTATGAAATTACAACTTTACTTAGCTTAGTTTTTTAACTTTATGACATTGAATGAAGCATGGGATTTTTAGTCTGGCTTTCTTTAACTGTTATGGACTAAAAGGAATGGACAAAATTACAATATACAAAAGAATCATTTCTTTGTCACTCTAACATTATTTTATCTATTAGGGGCTTGGTTAGTATCCAAATTGAGCTTCAAGTTTATTTTTTTATCTGAGATCTAAATCTATACTTAATCATTATAAAACCTAGGTTTTTACCTCTATAATTTCTGCTTATGCCAAATAAATTTTGGCAGCAATTACCTACCACATTAATTCAGAAAGGAGGTATTTCTTTCATATCTCTTTTGATGTGTTCAGAAATCCAGCTTGCTTGAAACTTAGCATCCCAGGGTCCTGGGCACAGTCTCTAGCCCATACTTTAAGGTTGAAGGTGCTTATGGGAGAGAAATACAGAGGAAGCATCTAAAGCTAGAGAAGCAATAAGACATAGCTAGTAAGAGAGGAGAGTATGAAGCAATGGAAAGGAAATGGAATATGTCTAGTCATAATAAACAGCTGTAATGAAACCTGAGTCAGTGGGATGAGGACAATATATGAAAGGGCTATGATACATATGGAATCTGTTTTGCTTAATTAAATACAGGTTGAAAAGAGAGGTGGTGACACACTTCCCTCCCTTTCATTCTTGCCAAGGGAAAGTCAAATGTCCCTGTGAGTTATTTATTCACTTTTCTACTCACTCTCTCTGTACATACCAGACACCCCATCCCAAAACTTATTTGAAAAAGGTGTTTGGGGACTGAGATGAATTGTTCCTTTTCTCAGTCTTCCCTTTGATTTCTAAGCTTTTTACCGTGTGAAAAAAAATATATATACTATCTAACATAAAGCCTAGCTGTCTGTTGTATATTATTTACTATTCAGATGTAGAGATAAAAAGAGAGGGCAGACTTCCCCCAGAGAGAGAGAATGAGATTCATTGAAATGAGCTAGGCTAGGAGGTTTGTAGGAACAGAGAGAAAGGGATGAATCTACTGTTTAGAGACACAAGGATATTTAGAGAGGGATGACTATTTGTTCTGTGGTAACTGAAGACTGATGAACCCTTAAGGTAAAACACTGAGAGCCTTATTAGACTTTGCTTGCATGAAGGAAGAGGGAGGAGAGGGAGGGAAAGAAGGGGAGAGAAAGAGAGAGAGAGAGAGAGAGAGAGAGAGAGAGAGAGAGAGAGAGAGA
>NW_027187391.1:52720259-52737228 GCF_028583685.1 Petaurus breviceps papuanus
AGAGAGAGAGAGAGAGAGAGAGAGAGAGAGAGAGAGAGAGAGAGAGAGAGAGAGAGAGAGAGACTTAATAAGATTTATGAGACAACCAAGATAGTATTCAAATTATGTAATCTGCTAATACTTGAAAACTGAATTTTGAAAGTGGAATGTATGCTACATAGAATTGTTTCTCAGTACTTTCACTAATTTCTTTAAAAGTTTGAATTGACGTCTATAGGAACAGATGCTGTATTGAGTTATAAGTTGTTGTGCCTCTAAGAAACTAGAATTACACAGATACATAATAGGATTTTCATTTTCCAGATGATTAAGCCTGCCAGGGGCCATGAGACAAAACATTTTAATATTTCACAATTCATACATAAGGAAGAAAGAAAAGGTTTAGAAAAATGAAAGTAAAAGTGTTTAATTTGTAAGAAGCAAAGAACTAGTTCTTATTAGAACTAATAATATTGCATGAAATTAAGCTTTCCTAATTCCACAATCTTTATTTCCTAAAGCTTTAGGAAGCCCAGATTGCTGTGCTCTTGGAACATCAGTAAATGAACACTTCTAGCTCATAACAAGCATCTGCAAATCATGGAAAGATTACCAAAAGATTAACACTATTTCTTCTGTTTTCAACTAGGGATATTAAGAAGACTTTAAGAAGCTTTAACAATTGCATTTTTCTTTTTTAAGCAATTGAGGTAAAGTAACTTGTTCAAGGTTACAGGGCCAGTTATTTCTGGGTGTGGTGCTAAGTATCTGAGCCAGGATTCGATCCCCAGGTCATCCCGACACTGGGGCCGGAGCTCTTACTCACTGTGCTACCTGGCCGCCCCAACAATTGCATTTTTTTTTATTTCTTTAAGTGATAGATGCCATTTTCAGGTTTGACTGTTACAATGTAAGATCTTCCTAAATATTTAAAACATTATTTTTGAATTGCCATTCATTTTATAAAAATGTTTAGGGACTTTTATTTAATGACTAATTAATAGCTTATAGATGGTATGCTACATATTAAGTTGTCCTCATTGTTTCTTGCTTCTAAAATGTATGTGGTTACTCAAAATTATAATATATAATTATAATATATAATGACTCATGAGATCTGAGATCTACAAGGGACTCCAAAGTTGTTATAGTTTATCATATAGCTGGGCAGTAAATTCCTTTCACAATATCCCCAGTTATCCTGTGTTCAATGATTGGGTGTCAGTTACACAAATTTAAAGATATAGGTATATCAACATTTAACAATTTATTATATGGCTAAAAGACAGAAAGCTTTTGAAAATATGGAGGTTAAATTGTGATCATGGGACAGAGGCAGTACTGGGAACCAGATGGTTAAGAAGTAATGAAGAAGAGAAATTTCTGGAAAGACTATTTTGAAATAATTAATAATAAATGAATGAAAAATGTTTATTAAGTACTTGCAATATGTCTGTAGTATGTGCTAAGTACAGGAAAAAATACCACAGAACAGCAGCACCTGACTTCAAGGTGCTTACACTCTAATATGAAGATAAAACATATATAGGGGAGAAGTGGACAGGAAAATTCATTTTTGCCTTTAAAATCAAAGGAATTGTGCATAGTGCCACAGTTAGAGCAAACGATTAGATGTCTAAGTAAGCTCTTATTTCATAGTAGATGACCAGATGGGATTCATATATTGGTTGTGACTCACTAGATATAATGAAGTAGGTAAATTTTTCCTCACCCATCCATCAAGACAGATCAAACCTATGAAGTTAAAAAGCTAAATGGATTACTGGAAAAGGGGTATGGCATGGTCTCTATTGTGGGATATAATCCAGATGGAAAACAATAGGGCAAGTAAGAAATGAATGGACATATTTGATTATGCCTTAGTTCTCTGGTGGCTTATTGGATGGAATACAAAGCATAGCCTGAGACTAACTAAAAATGACTGATTCTCATACCCATCAATATATGCCAACTTGGTGTATGAGTTCTAAGCATCTAGCTTTGTTCAATCAATTGGCAAATATTAATTAAATGCTCTTATGTCCTCCTCCTACCCCTCCCTCTCCTCTTCCCCTTTCCCATCCCCTCCTCCTCCTCTTATTCCTTCCCCTCCTCCTCCTCTTACTCCTCCTCCCTTTTCTTCTTCCTTTTCTTCTACTCTGTAATGTAATGCCAAAAGAAGGCAACTTCCCAGGTTCAAAATACCAGCATAGGTGCTCTCCATTTTATTCAGTAACAAACCCAGAACCGAGAAGATCAAAACATGACATCATTCAAAATACAGCATTTACTAAGCGTGATTAAATAATCTCCAAGCACTACCCCACCCCAGGACCTTCCAATCATTCAATCAATTACAAAGTCTCTGTTCTAAATACTTCTCCACCCCTAGGCTATACCTTCATTTAATCCACCACTAAAGCCCCTCTTCTCAAATGGAGATTAGTTTCCAAACATAAGGTCAAAAGTTCCCCACCCCTGGATCACAATTGAATCTACCCCAGAGTTACATCAAGTTTAAACACAGCACTTAATACCCAAATGGAGGTCTTTTCTTCATCTTGACAAGAGGCAAGTTCTCAGCAATCCTAGTTCCTGGGGAGACAAGGCCCAGCAAGGCCACAAGATACATTGCCAGTCCCCTCATGAATTTATCCTCTGTCTGTAGAACAGTCCCAGAACCCCTGAACACATTAGCAAAGCCCTCTCCCAGGATTTCTGTAAACATACAACAAGAAAATCCTTCTTCAGGGCTTCTGTACCAACAGAAAGGCTCCCAGACCCCTGCAACAACAGCACTGTCCTTCACCAGTGGACAGTATTCACTCTGTCTGCAGGACAGTCTCCAGACCCCTGCAACAACAGTACTGTCCCTCACCAGTGGACAGTATTCACTCTCTGTCTGCAGGACAGTCTCAGGGCTTCTTAGCGAACAGCCAGGTTCCAGGACTTCTTCAACAAAAGGACAGTCTTTCACCAGTGGACAAATCTGGCAAAATAACATCAAAACAGACAGACAAAGTACCAGCAAAACAGCCATGTCTCCTCAGTCCTTGGCAGCTCAGGGGGCAGGTCTCAAAAGTTCAGGGCAATTCAAAGCGGCCACCAGCAATTCTCTTAGTCTCTCTCTCTCCACGAGGTGCTGCTTCCAAAAAGATCTTCCGCCTCTCTCTAGTGTCTCTCCAAATCTACCGCACCAGCTCCTCCCAGTTCAGGACTTTCTTTTCACATCAACAAGCCCATCCCACAGGTGGGATTAACAAACTCTGGGTTTTAACACAATCAATTTGAAAACCAAGCCAATACAGGGGAATCTTTAATTGCCATTACTATCACCTCCTACCCCTCCCCCTCCTCTTCCCCTTTCCCATCCCCTCCTCCTCCTCTTACTCCTCCTCCCTTTTCTTCTTCCTCTTCTTCTACTCCTCTTTCTCCTCCTTCTCCTCTTCCTCCTTCTCCTCTTCTGCCTCCTGCTCCTCATATTCCTTCCCTCCTCCTGTTTCTCCTTCTCATCCTCTCATTCATCCTTTATTAATCCACAGTCACCAGGCCTTCAGTTTACCAATAACTTCATTCACTGAACCTTCTACTGCACTTATGCTGAGCTAAAGAAATATTTATATAGGAGGCTCTCAGGGAGAGGGGAAGCAATGTGTGCACATACACTTTTTAATTTTATTTACATTAATAATACTTTCTTAAGTCTAGACAATCAATAAATGATAAATCAAGTCCAGACTGGTAGTTTACCCATTTCTGAGAGGTATATGCTCATGTTAAAAATTAAACAGTCTATCTTTCTAATCTAGTCATAGCTGACTCCAAAACACCCTTCTTTGGACTGAACTATTTCTAAGGTTCCTTCTAGGGAGGGCTAACTCAGTGATATATAGCCTTGTATTATTTTATTTTTGATATATTTTCTTTATTTCCTCCAAGAAGTCATAAGCTTTTCAAGAACAGGAACCTTTGCTGTTTGTTTTGTTTTCTTTCATTTCCCAGAACTCAGTATGATGACTAATGATTCTCAATACTGGCACTTGACACTGATGCCACTGGCAAAATTTCCTCACTTTTAGGAAAGGAAGTGAGTATTCAAAATTTCCAACTATATGTTTTTTAATGAATTGAGCATTAAAATGTCATTCTTGCTATTGTTCTTATTGGGTTGTATTTTTTTGGTTTTGTTTGGTTTTTTTTAGTTGTTTTGTTTATTTCTTTTGATGGGATAAAAGGAGCTGCGGAAGAACTGGAGTCTTGTGATTTCATTGGTATAGGGAATTCCTGTTTAAGAATTTTTACCTACAAATGTACATTGGCATGTGTTTTGCAATGTATAGTCTAAAAGGGTTGTTGGAGTCACTGAGGCACAAAATGATTTCCCCAGGCTTCTACAGACAGAAAATATCAGAGTCAAAACTTAAAACAAGGAGGTCTTCATTCTGAGGTGCAGTTCTCCATCTATTATTTCATGGCTGCCTCCCTAAGGCAGTACTTCTTACAAATACTGATATATGCATATATATATATATATGTATACATATATATATATGTAATTGTATGAACTATGATAACTTAGAACTATCTGCTATAGTTAAAATGTCAGAGCTTCAGCATTAGCTATTTTGAAAAATTTAGCCCTTAAATCAAGATGGTTAATTGAAAGGATGGAGAATTGTTTTCTAGAACCAATTTTCTGAAGTCCCTGGCAGTGTATATTTTGATTTTTTTCCCCCATTCCTATTCTACTTATAACCAAACATAGTTGAGAAATTCTTTGTTTCACTATTTCCATCATTAGAATTCAGCCTTAAACTTCTAAAGACTGGAAGAAATAAGTTTATCTATGAGTTTTCATATTCTAGTTTGTGAAGAATGAACCACAAAAGACCAATCTGAGCTTCAAAGGTGATTTATACTCTTGGAATATTTTTATCCCATTTCAGGAGGTGAATACAAATGAAGTGGTAATGGGATCCTAATTGTGATAGAAAGATCATGCACATATCTGCAGCCAGTAGAGAAGTGTGATGCTTTACAGTGATGCAACCAGAGTAATTGGTTTGTTCTGCTCTGAGTTCAATTTAAAATGGCAATTATTTTCTGAATGTGTGATTTAAATCTCTCAAGATATATTATAGTAAAAGAGAAAAAATGCCTTGGAAAAATTTACCACAGCTGTCTTTTCATGGAGATAAAGACTCAAAAAATCCATTATAGAGAAGATAATTAGCCTCCATAGAAGAAAATTTAAACCTAATATTGTGGTTTCAGTTGAGAATAAATTTAAATTTTAAAAATGTATTTTAATTTTGTATTTTTATTTCTTCTTGTTGAGAAAAAGTGAGAGTGACATGGTAGATCAAATGCTGACCTTGGAATCGGTAAATCCTGGGTTAGACTTCTGCCTCTGAACAATAATAAAAATCATTAGCATTTTATATAGTACCTACTATGTGCCAGACATTGCACTAAAGACCTTTTATGAATACTATCTTGTTTGCTTCCAAGTTAGGTGCTATTGTTATTCCCACTTTACAGATGAGGAAATAGGTAAATAAGGAGTTAAATGACTTCCTCAGAGTCATGTGGCTAGTCAGTGTCTGCAGTGGAATTTGAATTCAGGTCTTCCTGGTTCCAGTGGTTTATCTCCTGTGTCAACTACCTTTCTGTTACATATGTCTCACATATACCAGTATGTGACCCTGGAAATACCACTTAACCTCTTAACGACCCAGTTAATTCTCTAAGACTTTAAGTTACAGATCTAAATCAGAAGAACAAGATATCACATGAAAAACAGAACTGTTCTTCTCACCAGCTTATTAAGAATAACGTATTGACACAAATTTCCAAATCAGTGGCTAAAGCCAAATTAAAGATAGTAATGATTGGTTTTTGACCAGATGTTTAGATACCTGGGGTGTTTAGATACCCTAGCCATTCATAGAATTCACAAAGGAGGTATAGTAAATGCTAATAATTGATATTTATACAGTACTTATTATGTGCCAGGCATTACATGTTAAGTATTTTACAATTAATTCATTTGGTCCTCACAACAACTCTGAGAGGTAGATGCTATTATGATGTTTATTTTACAGATGAGAAAACAGAAAAATCAAAGTTAAGTGATTTGCCCTGGGTTACACAGCTAGTAAGTATCAGAGGCCAGAACTGAGTTCAGGTCTTCCTGACTCCATACCCACTGCTCTATCCACTATACCATCTAACTGGTTAATAAATAAGAATACTTCCAAGTGTGACCCAATCCTTTGCTGTAGCTGAGAAACCTATCTGTCTGAGACTAAGTGACATATCTTGAGTGGATGTCCTCATGCAGGATTCAAGATATATCACATTACTCTTGGACTTAGTTTGATTCTTCCTGAATGTACTTAACTCCAAGAAGCTCAGCATTAAATTTACAATAGTCATAAGCCTTGGACAAGAGAGATTAGCTAATTTGCTTTCACCTGACTTGAAAACATGATCCCAGTAAACAAAGGGATATGCTGATTTGATTATGATGTGACCAAATATAACAATTGTACTATAGATTTCCATTAATAATTTTGATATGTTAACTAATTGGCATAAATATTACATTAAATTCAAGAAACATTAAGGCAGCTCCTAACTGCAGACAACCAAGAGCATAGTGGATAGAGTCAGTCTTCTACTCAGAAAGATCTGGGTTCAAATTCTGCTTCTAACATATATTGGCTATGTGACCACGGGCACAAACTATTAAACCGTCTAGTGTCCCAGGAAGTTTTTTAAGACAATAAGTTATAGTGTAGGTGCTTACAGTAATCATGGGTGCAAATAAAAAAAAAATTCCAGGCAATGTGCTAAGCACAAGGATAAGGCATGTACAGGAATAAGTATAATATAAGGTAGAATGTCGTCAGGCCAACAGTGAGAGCTAGACAAAATGCTAAAAGAAAATTGAAGTGGAAGATCAGTTTCAGCCGGGGAGATTATGAGAAGGCTTATATGAGTTAGACCTTGGAGGATTTCAGCAAATGAAAATGTGGAGGGCACACATTCTCAACTGACTATGGGATTGTAGGAGTTGATTGGATATGACTGGAAAGTAGCTGGTGATACAGTTTGTCAGGAATATATTTATTGGGTGGGGTGGGGGTAGTGAGATAAAAGATAAAAGCAGTATGTGGGAAACAGATTGAGAAATGCTTTAAATACTAGTCTAATATGTTTGCATTTTATCTTCTCATCAAAGGAAAGCAACTGAAGACTTTTGAATAAGGGGATGGCATAATTGGATCTACACATTAGGAAGATTAGCATTATAAATAAATAATTCATAGAGTCAAAACATTTTCTTTTTTTTTCAAATGCTTTATTAACTTCTGATTTACATCATTCATTTCTGCCAGATTTTGAGTTACAAATTTTCTCCCTGATTTTCCCCTACCCACCAACCCACAATAGCAGTCCAACAGGATATCCCTTCCTCCAATCTGCTCTCTCCCATATTTTCTCCCATACCCCTTTTGACTTTTCCAGTGGATCTCTATGCCCCAGTGCCTGTATATCTTATTTACCAATTACATGTAAAATAGTATTAATAATAGCATATATATATATATATATATATATGAGTATTTGATTTTAAAACTTTGAATCCCATATTCATTTCCTTCCTCCCTTGTCTCCCACCCTTACTGGGAAGATAAGCAGTTCACTATAGGTTGTACATGTGTGGCTACTGCAAAACAATAACATAGTAGATTTATTGTAAAAGACTGATTACATTTCCTCCCCTCCTATCCCACTTCCCACTTTTTCTATTCTCTACTTTGATCCCATCCCTTTTCAAAAGTGGGTACTCCCAACTTCCCTCCCCACCAGCCTGACCTCCCTTCCATCATCCACCCTCTCATCCTGTTCCCCCACCCTACTCTCCTGGAAGGTGAGATACCCTATTTAGTTTGTATTTCATTCCCTCCTCAAGCCAAATTCAATGGGAATAAGTTTGACCCCTTCCATTTTGCCTACCTATTCTTCCCCTCCATTGTAACCATTTTCCCTTGCCTCTTCTATATGAGATAGTTTACCTCATTCTGTCTCTCCCCATCTCCTCTCATTATATTCCTCTCTCTCCTCTTAATTTCACCTTTTAAATACCATTCCTTCTTGTTTAATTGGTCGTGTGCCCTCTATGTATACCTGTAAACATATATACACACATTCACATATATATTCATATTCCCATATACCCTCATATATAGACATATATATATATATATATATATATATATATATATCTTTCTATTCCCTTCAACTACTGAGAAAAGTTTCATAAGTTACAATTACTGTTTTTTCCATGTAGAAAAGTTAATAGTTCAACTTTGTTAAGTTTCTTATGATTTTTTTTCCCTGTTTACCTTCTCATGCTTCTCTTGCTTCTTGTATCTGAATGTCAAATTTTCTATTCAACTCTGGTTCTTTCATCAAGAATGCTTGAAAGTCCTCTGTTCCACTGAATGACCATATTTTCCCCTGAAACATGATACTCAGTTTTGCTGGGTAGGTGACTCTTGGTTTTAATCCCAGCTACTTTGCCCTCTGGAATATCATATTCCAAGCCCTTTGATCCCTCAGTGTAGAAGCTGCCAGATCCTGTGTTATCCTGATTGTGTTTCCACAATATTCAAATTGTTTCTTCTTGGCTGCTTGTAATATTCTCTCCTTAATCTGGGAACTCCAGAACCTGGCTATAATATTCCTAGGAGTTTTCTTTTTGGGATCTTTTTCAGGAGGTGATCAGTGGATTCTTTCAACCTCTATTTTGCCATCTGGTTCTAAAACATCAGGGCAGTTTTCTTTGAGAACTTCCTGGAGGATGCTTTCTAGGTTCTTACTTTGGTCATGGCTTTCAGGTAGTCCAGTAATTTTAAAATTATCTCTCCTGTATGTATTTTCCCAGTCAGTGGTTTTTCCCATGAGATATTTCACATTGTCTTCTATTCTTTCATTTGTTTGGATCTGTTTAATAGCATCTTGATTTCTCATAAAGTCATTAGCTTCCATTTGCTCCAATCTAATTCTGAAGCAATGATTCTCCTCAGTGAGCTTTTGAGATTCTTTTTCCATCTGGCAAATTCGGCTTTTTAAGGCATTCTTCTCCTCATTGCCTTTTTGATCCTCTTTTGCCATTTCAGTTAGTCTATTTTTTAAGGTATAATTTTCCTCAGTCAGGCTGTTGACTTGCATTTTGTAATTTTTTTGCATTGTTTTCATTTGTCTTCCCAATTTTTCCTCCACTTCTCTTATCTGCTTCTTAAGGTCCTTCATGGCCTGTAATCAGCTCGTATTTTCCTTAGAAGATTTTGGTGCAGGAGTTCTTACTTCACTTCTGACTTCCCCAAAATAGGAGTCTAATGTTGGAATCTTCTGTCTGCTTTGTTTCCTTTGCCTGGTCTTGTTGCCCCTCAGTCACTTGACCCCTGAGCTTTTTGCCACACTAGGACTCTGCCACCAGACAGGGGAGCTTTTGTCCCAAATGCTGGGGTTTTCTCAGCTGCCAGAGGTATTAGATGGGTACCTTCTCTGAAGCCTCTACATGCTCTGGCAGGCTGGACACACACCCCAGGACCTCCACCCTAGACTACAATCTACATCCAAGAAGGTTAAAGCAAGAGCAATTACTCCTCAGACTGATGCTTGGTCCCCCTGCTCTCTGCAGACCAGGACCTGAAGCTGCCACTTGGCACTGACTGGCTGTGCTGATGTCTCAGAGGCTTCTTGCCCCGGGGGCAAAAGTGATGCACTCCCACTTACTGGGTCCCAAAGTCCAGATTGCACTGACCTGTCACTTTGTCCTTTGCATCTATGTGTTGACAAATCTGGAAATAGCCACAACTGCTGTTGATCTGGGGCAGGTGGGTGGTGAGGACTTCCCTGGGGCTAAAGCCTCAGTGTGGGGCTGGGCTCAGCTCCCAGAACACTGAGCTGGCAGATTCTTGCTGGCCTACTGGGCTGTCCTCAGTGGGAGGTTAGCTTCTCTGTTTCATTTTGTGGGTTCTGCAGCTCCAAAGTTTGTTTAGATTCCCCTTTTACATGGATTGGGGAAGGTGGAAGCCGAAGCCCAGTGGAGGTCCTGCTTCTTCTCCACCATCTTGACTCCACCCCGAAAAACATTTTCTTTTTGAAAGAGATCCCAGTGACAACATAATTCAAACCCCACCCTGAAATCCTCATTACAAATACTCAAATTGTGGTGATATCACCTCAGCTTGAAGATCTACAAAGAGTTGGAAGCTCCTTTCCAAGGAGCTCCTACCACTTTTATCAATTTCTCTGATCATTAGAAAATGTTTCCTAATATGAAATCAAAATTTGCTTTTTTTGCAACTTCCCCCCATCATTTCCACTTCAAACAAATCAATTCTGGTCTTTCTTCCACATAACAGTTTTTCAAATACCTGAATAGAAATCATTTCATCCATTCCCCATCCCTGAACAGTCTTCTTTTCTCCAGGAGAAAAATCTCCAGTTTCAAATGATTCTTATATGACTTTTACACAATATATTTTCAACTTCCTTGTTACCATCTGCCAAATGTTCTTTAATTTTAAAATGTCCTCATTAAACTGGAACTCACAACTAAGCAAATACTACAAATGTGGTCTGATAAGGGCAAAGCATGGTAGAACTGCCACCTTTTTTATTTTTGGAAATTACAATTTTCTTAATGTAGTTCAAAATTACATTAGCTTCTTTGATTAGGACAAAAAAGTTGAATGTGAGTATTTTTCAGATCATTAAATACTTCTGCTTTCTATATCTTTAAGGTAAATATTTTATGAATTGAATGATTATTCAATGAAAGATTTGAATATCCTACTGCTCTCCCTTTCTGGTGTTCTCATACTTCCTATGCCCCATCACTTACTCTGTGATCCAGTATCACTGTCTTCCATAATGTTACTTGAACAACAAACTTCATCTCTTACCTGCAGGCATTTTTACTGACTTTCCCCTAAATCTGAAGTGCTCTGTCTTCCCCTCCAGATTTCCCTTGCTTCCTTCACGTCCCAGATAAAATTCCACCTACTACAAGTATCCTTTCCTGATCCCTCAATTCTAATACCTTTCCTTTTTTGGTTTCTTCCAGTATATCTTGTAAATGGCTGATCTCCTTGAGAGCAGGGACTTTCCTTTGTCTTTTTTTGTAACCTTAGGATTAGCACTACCTGTGGTACATAATAGGTGCTTTTTGTTGTTCAGTCATTTCAGTCATGTCTGACTCTGTGTGACCCCATTTGGGGTTTTCTTGGCAAAAACACTGGAGTGGTTTGTTATTTCCTTCTCCGGCTCATTTTACAGATATGAAACTGAGGCAAACAGGAATAAGTGATTTTCCCAGGGTCACACAATTAGTAAGTGTCTGAGGCTGAATTTGAACTCAGGAAAATGAGTGTTTCTGATATCAGGCCCAGTACCATCCATGTACTACCTAGCTGATTTTGGTAGGAGCTTACCAAATGGTTAAGGCCTCACTGACTGAATAAGAAGCTCATGTAAATAAAATTGTGAAAAAAAATTACTTCAAAATTTGTAAATATCATCTAACTGATCAGGAGTAAGGTATCATTTTAAGTTTTCATAAAATAACCACCCCTGCTACACTTTTTGAAGAGTAATTTGGTAAATAGGTCTAGAATGCTAATTCCAAGATACGCTTTACTTATATCACAGCTTAAATGTAGACAAAGAATTAGGCTCAGCTAAAAAAAGGAAGGCAGTCCAGCAATATTACCAATGTCATGATTGCTAACATAGTCATTCCCCACTACTGATATTCTATCTGCTTCTAGATCTTTTAGTACTTCAAGCCATCATTTATCTCCTCTCTCCCTTACTTTTTTTAAAGTTCTCTCTTCTCAATGGTTCCTTTATCACCTTTTAATAATTTGCTCAGGTCTTCCCTAAGCTGCCTTGAGGCAGCTAGATAGCACAATGGATAGAATACTGGGTATGAACTCAGAAAGAGCCAAATGCAAATATTCCCTAAAACACTTACTAGCTATTGTTGAGTCATCTCAGTCATACCCAAGTCTTCATGAGCCTGTTTAGAATTTTCTTGGCAAAGATACTGGAGTGATTTTTTTCCCCCAGCTATTTCCTGCTCCAGCTCATTTTAAAAATGAGGAAACTGAGGTTGAAAGGTTAGGTGACTCACCTAGGGTCAGACAGTCAGTAACTATTTGAGACTAGATTTGAACTCAAGTAGCTCAAGTCTTCCTGACATCAAACCCAGCCCTCTATCCACTGCACTGCCTAGCTGTCCCCCAACTGTTGTGACCTTGGGCAAATCACTTAACCTCTATAAGCCTCAGTAAACTGTAAAATGGGAATAACAATGGCACCAGCATTATTTTGAGGATCAAATGAAATAATGCACATAAAATGCCTAGAACAGTGCCTGGATCATGGTAAGAACTTAATCAATACTTGTTTCCTTACTTCCTTATTTCCCTATCCAAAAACAAGCAGCACTACACCAAGGAAACAACCAGGACTTCTTATCCTACCACCTTCTATCTTTTCTCTTCACTGCAACATTGTATGAAAGAATGCCTTGTCTTTCTCCCCTCCCTTAAGAGGCATGGAATCTTTTCTCCTTCCTTGGCTTCTGTAAAAGTAAACCATCAGAGCTTTCTTCATACATCTCTGGCAGTTCTAAGCCTCTAGCATTCACTCTCATTTTCCCTTCCACCTACTAAATGCAGGATATTCTTAAGACACTTTTTTTTTTTCTTTTCCTTGGTAACATTATCCACCCATGTGTAGCGGCAAGCACCCCAAGCGTCCTCAGGGTGGCTGCCCATACAGGTTCTTGGATCTGCTTTGATAAAGGAAAGCAACTCAAAATGGGTTAACAAGCTTACTTTAATCAGTCAAACATGTATCGTTTACCTAGTTCAGGGGAAAGAGGTCAGCACCCCGAACTTCAGAATATACAGACAGAATCATCAAGTCAGAAACAGATCAAGAAGACAGATTTCCAAACTGTCCAACCATTACATTCATACCCAATCAACATCTGGGTTTCAACATCTGGGTTTTTCAAAGCCGGGGGGCTCTGGACAACGGCTTCCCAGAATCCAGATCAAATCACAGAACACTTCTCAAAGTGAGCCCCAAAACAAAGTCTCACATCAGGGCTTATATAGCCTTCTCCTGGCTCAGAGAATGTAACAACCTTATTGACTCACTGGCCAATCAAGAAGTATCTACTGAAAAACAAGCCTCCCACCCCAGGCTCCAGGTGCACTTTAGCCTAGGAGCAGGGAAGATCTTTAAATTTACATTCCCATTACACCATGCAGCCTCAATAACTACCCCTATGTAGATGATTGCCAGCTCTCAGCCCCTTTCCCTTTTCTTTTCCCTGCTGTATATGGCATGCCTACTTGTACATGATTCTGGCATTTCTGACTTATGCTATCTAAAATTGAAATCATTACTTCCCTCCTCATAGCAGTTTCTTCCCCCCAAATTCCATATTTCTGTCAATAACATCATTTATCTTGCATATAACCAGAGACCTAAAAGTTACCTTTAACTCATTCTCCCTCCTTTCTCTTCCCTCACCACCAATCCATAACATCCACTTAGTTACCCACAACTGTGGATTCCAGCTCTATAAAATGACTTTTTTTCTCCTATCATTAATATCACTAATTTGCTATTCTTATTGACACCACCCTGGTAGTCCTCTTTGCCTATTCCCTTCACCACTATAGTTTCCTACTTATTTGGGTCCCCATTTCCAGTCACTCTAAAAAAAATACCACAAACCACTTCTGCCAAAGTAATCCTCCCAGATCATAGCTCTGCTTTTGTTACTTTCCTATTCAAAAATACCCAGTGACTCCTCATTGTGAACTATATAGTCTACCCTCTACAAAGTAACATTCAAGGAAGGCCTCTATTCAAAAAAAAAACTCCAATGATTCCTGATTGCCTCCAGGATCAAATACAAACCCTCTGTTTAGAGTTCAAAATACATCATAACCTGGAACCTTGTGCCTTCTCCAGTCCTCTTATATCTTATTCCCATCCAGGTACTTTGGGATCCAATGACACTGGCCTTCTTTCTGTTCTACATATATTCCATATCCTGACTTTGAATTTTCACTGGCTATCTTTCTTACATGGAATTCTATCTCCTAATCTCTGCCTTATGGCTTCCTGAAAGTCACAACTAAAACCCTACTTTCTACATGAAAACTTTTGCTATTTCCCTTAATTCTAGGGCCTTCCTTCTATTAATTCTCTCCAATTTGTACTAACTATATCTTCTTAGTATATAGTTGTTTGGATTTTATCTCCACTGCTAGACTAAACTCTTGGAGATCAGAGACTGTCTTTTGACTTTCTTTCTATCCAGTACTTGGAAAACAATAGACATAATAAGTATTTTTGATTGGCTGATTTTTTTTATCTCCTGTTATTCCAATTCAAATACCTGTGGTCTAGTCACACTGTACTTCTCAAGACTTTGAGACTTGCAATATGTTTTTCTTTCTCCATAATCTTGCTCATTTTGTACCATCTGTAAGAAATGTTATCTATCTCCAGACATTAAAATTCTAGCCATATTTTAAATCCTAAGTCATATGTCACCTACTTCATGAATTCTTCTCTGTTTCCTCCCAAAAATGAGTTCTCCCTTCTTTATACCTGTATACCCCTTTATATCCTTATGTACCTTGTCCAACATGACTTTACCGTATAATTATTTTTATAATAATCTCCTCTAACAGATTTGTAAACTCTTTAAAGAAAAAAGTCAGTTCTATCAATTTGCTTTAAATTTAATGGACATTTTTAAAACTCCTACTACATGAAAGGTGGTATATTTGGTTCCTGGGACAAAAAGACAAAAAGGAAAACAACTGTTACACTTCAGGAGCTTATAGTTTTTTTGAGGGACTGCAAAATGTGCTGCTTATAGGCTACAATACTGAAATAGAGCTATGGTCTCACTAGTAATAGTATTCTTGATGAGGTACAGGCTCTGGGAACCCTCTTGAGATCTCCTTGAATCTTCCCACTTAAGGCATTTTGCCTGAGGCCATAAGTCTTTCATTGTAGCTCTGTCCAAACCTTTGTTACTTGTTAGCCCTCCTTTGTCCAGCAACTTCCCATCCTTGATCCTCCCAAAATATCTATACCCAAATTTGTTACACCCTTGAACTGGACTAGCCTGCAGTTGCTTTATTCTCCAGGTAGTCTCCAGCAACTTCCCACCCTTAATCACTCATTACTGGAGTCTGACCTCATCTGACTCCTCCTGAAGGCACTCCCCAAACTCATTACTGGAATCTGACCTCATCTGGCTCCTCCTTGAGACTACCCCTAGATTCCTCCCACAACCTTTCTATATGGAAGACCCATCTGGCCTCCATGAATAATCTAGCACAGACACACTCTGTGTCAGATGATTCTGGCCTGCTTGCCCAATGCAAGCATCACACATACTGAGGCTCCTTAAGAGTCTACCCAATATGGCAAACTTTTAATAAACTTTGCTTTTCTTTGGCTGAGAGAAGACTTGAGTTGAATTCATTCAGCAGGAATGTTGGTATTTTGCAGTCTTGAGCACCCTTAACCCTGACCTTAACACTTTATGGTGATCTCATCATTCCTTCTATCTTACCACCCAACCACATATATTTTGTGCATTCATGCCTATGTTCTTCCATAGATTCCACAGAGTATCTGCCCAATATGCTTCATTCCTTCCACTGGGTCTTTGTATTTTTTTCATGACTATTAGTGAAGCACTGGGCTATATGGATCTACTTTCTCTAACCCTTACTTCATGAACAGTTAAGAAATGTTTCTAGTTATACAGTTCCTAATGGATACCTTGTAATGCCAAGCAAAAACAACTTCCAGGTTCAGAATTACAAGCGTAGTAACTCTCTATATATGCAGTAACAAATTAAGGCAAAACATTCACAGAAAAGTGAAACTCAAAATACAGACCAATTCAGTCATTTAGTAAGTTCTCATTTCAGTCACAAAGTATAAAGTCAAAGTACTCCACCCCTGGTTAGTACATTCACTTGGTCAATCACAAAGTCTCTCTTCTCAAGTGGAGATTAGTTTTCAATCTTAAACAAAGCACTTTCATTTGGTCAGTCACAAAGCAGAAAATAAATCAAAGTACTCCACCCCTGGATCACAACTGAATTACAATTGTCCTCAGTTACCACCAAGCACCTTCTCAAAGGGCCAGTGGTTTTTCACTTAACAAAGACCACCTACCCCTAAGCCACAACAAGGTTACAATATCATCATAGCATTCAATACTCAAAGAGAGGTCTTTTCTTCATCTTGATCCCAGGCAAGTTCTCAGCAATCTCTTTTCCTGGAAAGACAAAGCTTAACAAAGGCTCAATATACAGTGCCAGCATCCGCATCAATTCACTCTCTGCCTGCAGAACAGTCTCAGGACCCCTGAAAACATCAGCAAGACCCTCCTCCAGGATTTCTGTAAACATGCAATAATAAAATCCTCTTTCAGGTCTTCTAAACCAATAGCAAAGTTCCAGGACCTCTCCAACAACAGCACTTTCTTTTACCACAGTCATGCCTCCTCAGTTCTTGGCAGCTCTCAAAAGTCCTGGTCATCTCCAACTGGCCCTCTGGCCCTCAGCACTCCTGGTGGCTTTGGCTGGCAGTTCTCTCTCTCTCTCTCTCTCTCTCTCTCTCTCTCTCTCTCTCTCTCTCTCTCTCTCTCTCTCTGTCTGTCTCTCAGCAACTCTGGGCCTTGGCAATTCTCTCCCTCCTTCCCACTCTCCCTTTCTCATTTTCTCTCTTTCTCTGTCTCTCTGTCTCTCTCTCTGTCTCTGTCTGTCTCCATCTGTCTCTGTCTCTCTCTCTGTCTCTCTCTCTCTCTGTGTCTCTCTCTCTGTCTCTCTCTCTCTCTCTCTCTCTCTCT
>NW_027187391.1:52737328-52745735 GCF_028583685.1 Petaurus breviceps papuanus
TCTCTCTCTGTCTCTCTCTCTCTCTGTCTGTCTCTCTCTCTCTGTCTGTCTCTCTCTCCTTCCACAATGCTTCTCCCAAAAGTTCTTCTGGCCTCTCTCTGCTTGGACCTCTCCCTAAATCCATGCCACCATCTCTTCCCAGTTCAGGCCCCTCTCTGTACATCAACAAGTCCATCCCACAAGTGTAATTCACAAGCTCTGGGTTTTAACACCTAACCTGAAAACCAAGCTAATACAAGCCATTACCATTACATACCTCTAATTCTATTTCCTGAGCATAGGTCAAATATGATGCATCCTAGGAATCCCTCATATATTTTATATTCAGCATCTAAGAAGTCATTCAAAATTCTTAATAAGAGTAGCTTCCAAAGACTTACAGGAATTTTTTTAATTGCAATGAAATTCCAAATGATTGCATAATGAGTAGCTTATGAGGAAATGGTAACAATGAGTATAGAAGGTCAGCAAAATGGCAGAGAGTTGTAGATGACAATTTGTGGTAATGGTAGGTCAATGGAAAAATTTTTAAGAATGTGATAGGCCTAAACATATTGGTAGCAAGTGGTGAAAATTAGTAATCATCAATCATTTAATTTAAAAAAATGAAAAATAAAATTAATGACTGAGAATTATACTAGGTGACAAGCATTATCCTAAATAAAATGTGCTATGGAAATTTTAGAGAGGAGAAAAAGGAATGATAAGTAGGGTAAGATTTAAGACAAGACAAGAGAGGGGCACAAATGGAAGGCATAGACTCAAGAAGGACTACCTATTCCTCTTAGTCTGGATCAAAGAAAGAGATAAATGGAGATAGAAGTTTTGAGGTATGGTGTAGGGAAAATGAGGAAGATTTTGACAAATGTCCTTGATTTCCTTAATTTAGTGGGAGGGAAGGTCTCAGAGAGCAAATAAATCCCTCATAATATGGTACCTTAACCTCTGGAGAAACTAAACTCAATAAATTATTAAATCTGAATTAATAAATGCTATAATAATATTGAGGGGCAGCTAGATGGCACAGTGGATAGAGCACTCCACCTAAAGTCAGAAAGACCCGAATTAAAATTTGGCCTCAGACACTAACTAGCTATGTGGCCCTGGACAATTCATTTAAACCTATTTGCCTCAGTTCCTCATCTGTAAAATATGATAGAAAGGGGAATGACAAACCACCAAGTATCTTTGCCAAGAAAACCCCCAAAAGTGGTCATGAAGAACGAGACATGACTGAAAAAAGATGAAATACCAACATAATAATAGTAATAATAATATTGATGTTTATACCAATTTGATTTTATCAGAGAATTTCTCACTTATTTTTATGTTTCCCTGTTTTGATAGCTTACTATATTTACTCAATATACATAACATATATGGTACCAGAATACATTATCATAATGGTCATTCATAGTTGTAAAGTCCTATGATTTGTATGTCTACTCTTCATGTAAATATATTATAATGTTTTTTCATCAAAAAGCACATCAGCAAAGATTTCTGAAATTTTTGGCTAAGACATGATGAATCTCACAATAATAGAAGTAACAAATAAAACTTAGTTCAATTAAGTCAGAATATAGGTAAAATTAAGCATTTTAAGGAGTAATACAAAACAGAAGTAAAAGTATATCTTTTTTCTGAACTCATTTAAATAAAGACCATAATCATACTCAGAAATAAATGTTCAAAGGTGTCAAAGTTATCAGATTAATTTTTGATTCAACAGACTGCATTTCTGTAGCTAACAAAATTTTTGAAAAGCATAAGCAGAAGAAATGTTCCCAAGTGGAAGATATGTCTTATGATGCTCTATAGTGACCCAGCAGTGTTTGCACCTTGCTATTTTTTAAATCTTGATTTACCCAAATGGTCAAGATAGAAAGACAGACTGTAAAATTTGTTATAATGTAACCACTAGATTGAACTCTTAAAAGAAAAAAAATGGTTAATACATAATACATGTATCACAGGATCTAATATGATTTAGGAAAGTTTAGAGATGAGTATACTATTGAGATGAGGTTGTAAATATTTACAGGCAACTGAAGTAGAATGGCATTACAAAATTAAAGTGTAATTTAGAAAATGGTCTGTTTCAGAATTGGAAGAATAGTCCAGGGACATTAAAGGATAACAAAAAGGTGGTAATCAAATGTACTTTCAGATACTGTCTTTCTACAACAGAGAATTTTTCCCTTCCATTTCATTAATTCTGTTCTTTAGATGATTGAAGTAACTTAATCTGTATTGTAATATCCAGTTTGTTTGTTTGCTTGTTTATTTGTTTTCTGATTACCATTATAGTTATTTATTCTCTTTCCTTCCAGTTCACTGGTAGAAATGAACAATTGACAACTTTTGTACTAGTGTAATTACCTGCTATTAATACATAATACACAGATAATGTGAGAATGATTGAGAATGAATTTATCAGCTTCTTTCCAAAATAATTTATAGACTAGAGAAAAATTTGACATGGAGAATGAAGAAGATAGGCAGAGAGAAAAGTGTACTAGAAGGGTAACCAATCTGGGAATCAGGTTATAATGCAAATGGGTTAATTATTATGAGTGAAATAAGGGAAAAGAAAAGAAGAGATCTCATAAGCCAAGATTAAGGTGCTAAAGACCAATTATGCCTCCATTTCACCTAGAATGTCTGAGTATGTGAATAGAGACACTCTTTTACCTACAGTTGGCCTATCCTTACTCCATCCTCTGCCTCAACATTGCTTAAAATTACATTTAAAGAGTAATTATGCCTTATTCTAACAGAATTGAGTGCCCTTTCTATTATACTCATAAGGAAGATAAAGAATTGTATCCAAGAGGTGGCTAGGTAGCACAGCGAGTAAGAACACCGGCCCCAGAGTCAGGATGACCCGGGATCAAATCCAGGCTCAGACACTTAGCACCCACCCAGAAACACCTGGCTGTGTAACCTTGAGCAAGTTACTTAACCCCAATTTCTTTAAAAAAAAAAGAATTGAATCCATTATATGTGGGCATTTGGGAATTGTGATTATGTATACTATGGATGGTGATCAGTGCTCTAGGGAATCTTTGAGAGAACAAAATGAGGGCAGGAATTATGCGAGAAATTTTAGCAACTAAAATTTCAGAGGCTTAATTTTTCTTTAACAGTTCACATTGCACACACACACAAATAAAATTTGTTTTTATGGTATTTGTTTTACTATCACATAGAATGTGTTTTTGAAATAGTGATTTGGACAGAAGCCTAATGTTGTATCTCTTCCTAGGAGATGTGGGACAAGATTCATTATTTTAGTCAAGCCTTGATTCACACGTCTGTAAATGAAGGGAGTAAATGTACTCTCCCTTCCCACATGTGCTATAAAATTCAAATGGGTTTTGCCATCCTCATTCATCTTAGACAATTGTCGAAGAGGGAACTTTCAAGAGACCTTGTTCTTTCCATCACAAGAAAGATATTGGCCAGAGTTCTTTGAGGATGGCTATAACAAAATATTATCAGACAAAGCCCCAGATATCATAATGTAGCTTCAGGCTACCATTGATAGAATGGCTGTGATCTCTTAAGTCCATCAAATAAACTAAAAGTGGAGAGAATGTCAAGGCCCTTGCACTGTGTTCCTTGACCTCACTAAAGCACTTGATCCTGCTGCTGACCTATAGACTGGAAGCAATAAAGCAATTTTTACTGCCTAGAGACATTTACTGAAATCCTAGGGATGCTATAGGATAATGTTTAAACTGGGAGGCAAACTGTTTTAGTGGAAAATACTCTTTCCTGCAACCTGAGAGACTTGGGCTCTTTTCCTGGCTTTAGTGACAAGTCGTTAACATAACTGTGGGCCAGCCATATCACCCCTCTGGGCCCAAGATTGTTCATCTTTATATGTAGGGTTGAACTATGTGATTACATTCAATTAATGAACCTAACACTCCTACTATTGGCAAAGTACTTTGTTAAGCCATAGGGTTGAGAAACCAAACCCCTGTCATTAGGGAACTTACTTTATATTAGAAAAGGATAGGTCAAGGCATGGAACATGTTGAGATTTAAATAAATTCAAAATATACTCAAATACTAAAATGGATCTCTAATTTCATTGATTTGGTACTGATATTTTGCAGCCTATTCGTGACCTCTATGTGCAACTTTAGTACCTTCTTGTGATACTTATTTTTAGTTTTCTGGAAACAGTGATGTTCAGCGTATATAGTGATATATGTCACATATATATCCTATGTAGGTGTGCAAATAATGAATAATACAAAATATTTATAAAAGAATTAAAAGTAATTTTAAGAGGCAGAGAGGGTCAGCTACGGAGGTCAGGAAAGACCTCAGATTGAAAGTGGCACCTGCATTGTGCTTTAAAAGGAAACTGGAGAATCTGTGAGGCAAATATTATCTCCAAAATTAAATTTCCATGATTCTCAGACTAGTGTTCTTATGTATGACACATTATGAATTCTTCTATCATTAAATGAGTGAAGACCATGAAATGAATTTAATCTTACCTACTCCTTTTGAAATAACTATTCTTGAGGATGGAGCTAAGAGATGGACGGAAGTGTCAAGATGTGCTTCCAGTACTTTGGATAGCTCTTCTAATCTTACATACTCCAAACTTTACCAGTGATGAATATTGCAATCTACTATGCCCACTAATCCTTTGCTACATTCATATTCTCCCAAAAGTTCTGCACAGAGGGCTTACCAAACATGGTATTTCAAGAGTACTAATGGAACATTTTGTCTGCTAACCTATAGGCTCTTGTTTTATAAATGATGAAACTGAGATCTGGAGAAGTGAAGTGAACTTGTCCAAGGTCACACAAGTAGAAGCAGTGGAGCCAACTCTAGGACCTCAGACTCCAAAGCCTGCTCTCTTCATGGTTTTATGCTGCCTTTCTCTTCATGCACTAGACATGCATGCAGAAAATACCCAAGAGGGTCAACAGTAAACATTTATTAAGAAAAATTAAATGAATTAATCATTCTACAAAATTATGAAGACTACCCAGTTAGCATAACATCACAAAATCAACTCTGTGCCTCAAGTGGATGGTACAGAATCTTGGGTGCCACAGAAAGGTCCTGCTTTCTTGAGAAAAACATAGGATTTTCTTTCTTGAGAAAATCCTAGGATTCCTTCATCATTCCAGCTCAGATATCTGATTAAGCAAAAAAACAAGAGTATCAAAGTAATGTATGTTGAAGATCAATTGCCAGAGTGTGAGGAGAGAATTACCTCAGACCACAGGCATGTCCAATGTCACTCTTCCATGACATGAGGAATAGAAAGGGGACAAGTCTGAGGAACAAAATGGGAAAAAATCAAATGGCAGAATTGTACAACTGTAAAATTTGAGAACTAGGAGAAACTTCAGTGTCCATGTAGTTCAAATAAAGTCAGAAAATAATCACCATCATAAAATTCCCCCCAGGTGGTTATCCTGTCTCTGTTTGAAGATCTCGAAGATGACTCTAATGGTTAAGAAAGGTTTGGTTTTGTTATTCTAACATTGAACTCTGATTTTTTTTTCTTTGTAACTTCTACTCATTGTCCTTGGCTAAATCTTCTGAAATGAAACAGGTTAAGTCTTGCATGTCCTCTTCCATGTGACAACCTTCTAAATACTTGAGCATAGATATTATACTCACCTCCCCCACCAAGCCTTCTTCAGACAATAATAAATCAACTGTAGCTAGTATTTCATAGAGTCAACTTTCTTCTCTGGAAGCTCTCAAGATTTTTCTTGATCTCTTTTCTCAAGGGTGGTTTACAGAAATGAACATGATACTCCATATGTGGCCTAACTAGTAAAGTACAAAAGGACTAATTACCTCCTTATGTGTAGAGTTATGCCACTATTCATGAAGATAAAGATCACATTAACTTTTATGACTCATATATCATATTGAGTCCAATAAATACCCCTAAACATTTTCACTGTAAACTGCGTCTAATTAAACTTGTGCCATACTTTTTTTGAAGTTGATTTTTTGAACCCCAAGAATAAAACTTTACATTTATTTCTATTCAATTTTACCTTATTACACTTTGCCTAATGATCTACCCTGCAAAGGACTTCTTGAATCCTAACTCTATAATCCAGTATAAGCTATCCATCTTAATTCAGGGCCAAACAACACCATAATGAGTATGTGAAACCATGCCTTTAACCAAGCCATTGATTTTTAAAATGTTATATAGCAGAGACCCAAACACAAGTGGTTCTTTGAATACATCATTAAGAATGCTTTTTCAAGTTAATATCTGACTTTTATTGACTGCTCTTTGAGTCTCACCATTCAACAAGTTCTGAATCCAGCCATACTCACTTCTAACTTTACTCAGGCCATAATTTCCCAGAGTTCTTTGCCTCTTCTGATCTAGGGTTCTTCTCAAGTTAATAATGTATCCACTCTTTTGGTCTTCTCCTCTGATTGGGCAGTTCTTTCACAGCACCGCCATTTTAGGAAGTATGCACTCCACCTATGTTCAATTCAAACTTGGTGCAGCCATGAATCATTTGATGACCTTTCCATTTTGTCTCCTCTGTACCTTATTCCATCTGCCCATCCATCACTTTTACACTTTCTATTGTTTATTGTCTTTTCCCATTAGAATATAAACTCCTTAGGTGTAGGCATTGTTTTCTATTTAATTTGTGTTGGTATTTCCCGGCTTATACAGTGCCTGGTACATAGTAAGAAGTTAGTCATTTGTTTTCCTTTGTTCTCAAAGAGGACCAAAATGACATCTCCATATCAAGGGGCCATCCCT
Source organism: Petaurus breviceps papuanus (assembly GCF_028583685.1). Lineage (NCBI taxonomy): Eukaryota > Metazoa > Chordata > Mammalia > Diprotodontia > Petauridae > Petaurus > Petaurus breviceps. The sequence goes on from NW_027187391.1 coordinate 52,744,119, forward strand.
TGATTTACTACTTAAAGAGGTCCATTCACTGAATGGGCATTACCTCACTCAAAGTGAGAACCTGAAAAGACCTTAGCCTAAAAGGGCCAGGGCCTCCCATTGCATCCTGGGCCATTTCTAGTCTTCCTGGCCACTGGACCCAGATAGCTCTGGAGGAGAAAGTGAGACTGGTGACTTTGCACAGCCCTTCCTCACTCAAATCCAAGTCAACAGCAAGTAATGTCATCATTCCCTGATGTCATGGTTCTCTTCAAGAACAAAGGACAAACATAACAGCAACAGCAACAATGTGGCTCATTGTGGCTTATTTAACCAATACAAACTTAGAAGGCTCTACCACAGGTCAGTCATACATTGTCCACATGAGCAATTGGAGTGGAGATGTCTCAAAATTTCTACATCTCATATTTCTTTTAAACAATTCTTTTTCACTCACAGAGCATGGACTTTTCTTTGACATGGGCAAGCCATGCTGGGTGGTCCTGTGCCTTTGTCTGCCATGCATCATAATTAAATTCAAAGTTGTTCAGAGAGACCTTGAGAGTATCCTTATATCACTTCTTCTCTGCACACAAGAAGTTTACATTCTAATAGGAGGAGACAATACACAAAATGCTCTACCTATCATTCATCCATCTATCTATCTATCTATCTATCTATCTATCTATCTATCTATCTATCTATCTATCATCTATTAATCTATCCATCTATCTGTTTATCATCTAACTTTTAAAAATCCTATTATTTACTAATTTTCCCATATTCTTTATGATGTAAAAATATTATAAAACATGTTTCTAAAAGCAAGGAAAATAATATCTATAGCAATCTTTCCAGGTACTTAGTTTAGTCACTTTATTTTGAAAAGGAAAAAATAAGGTTAGTCTAACATGATTTATTCTTGTTGAAACTATGTTGGCTTTTAATGTCTAAATTTTCACTAACTGACTCAAATAACATAATATGTAATTTTCTTTAGTAATTAAAGACAAGTAGACTGGCCTATAGGCAAGAATGTATTGAGAAATGTTTAACAACTGGATATCTGGGGTGAAATGTACATGTGACATATGTTTAACTTTAATCTGACATATTAACATTTCCAACCTAACTCTTAAATCTGAACAATTAACAAAAAAGTAAATTGATCCCCTGATTTGTAGCATTTCTACTTTCCTAGGTGTGAATGTTTTCCCTGAAAATTTAACTATCATCTCTTCTAGCTTGCATGGGTTGGCTCCAGAACACTATTTGCCTTAAGTTGTAGACATTGTTATCATTTTTCCAGTCTTGCAATTCCTCTGCTATTCTTCATTATCTTTCAACTATTTCTGAAAATGCATCACATTTATCAGCACTTTCAGTACCTGATGATGTAGTTCAGTTTTAGTATGTAATGAGCTCAAGAAAGACAAATAGATTCTTTCTCATCATTGTCTTACTTTTATTGGGAATCGGCTCCATTTTGGTCATTGCTGTTCTGACATTTCCACTGCAAACATCAGTTTCATTGTCAGGAGAGAGACAGAGAAAGAGAGAGAGAGACAGAGAGAGACAGAGACAGAGAGACAGAGACAGAGAGAGAGAGAGAGAGAGAGAGAGAGAGAGAGAGAGAGA
>NW_027187391.1:52746736-52803216 GCF_028583685.1 Petaurus breviceps papuanus
AGAGAGACAGAGAGACAGAGACAGATAGACAGAGACAGAGAGAGACACAGAGACAGAGAGAGAGAGAGAGAGAGAGAGAGAGAAGAAATCAAGTAGCTTTGCTGTCTTTATTTTCCATTGTCAGTTATCACTACTGATTTTTTTTTTAAGCAATAGGGGTTAAGTAACTTGCTCAAGGTTACATGGGCAGTTATTTCTGGGTGTGGTGCTGAGTATCTGAGCCCAGGATTTGATCTCCAGGTCATCCTGACACTGGAGCCCATGCTCTTACTCGCTTTGCTACCTGGCCACCCCAATCACTACCCATTAAATTCAAGTAAAGGTCTTATCTTTTCTTTGATTATCCTGTTTTCCCAATATGTCTGTAACTGTGAGCTCAAAGGCCTAATTGGATGGGATTCTCTCTTTCTTCCCTCCCTCTTTACTTTCTTCTCCCTTCCCTCCCTTTCTCCTTACCTTCCCCTTCTCTTTCCCCTTTTCCTTCCCCTTCCCCTTTTCCTTCCCTTTCCCTTTCCATATCCCTTTCCCTTTTTCTTCCCTTTCCCTCTTCTTTCCTTTCTTCCTTCCATCCTTCCTCTCTAAAATGTGCTCTGCTTCCATTTCTCGCTTCATTGAGCTTTACCCTAATGCTCTTTGTTGTGTATCACTGCTCTGGTTCCTGAAGTATCACATACTAATATATTTTTGTGATATGCAATACCATACCACCCCAACCCTATCCCTTTTATCTATGATGTTCCTTTTTAGTATATGCATTCATGTCCTTATTCTAGTCTTATATATTATTCCACCAACCCTCTTGTTGTTCTTTGCTTGCTACCTAATATTTAGGTTTTTGTGTTATCCTTTACATATCATGATTTTCCCCATCACAGTTTTGATGTATCATGGGTCAGCAAAAGAAATTAGTGTAAGTGGGAATTTCAGGGGAGTTTTATGGAATCCACAAAAAACACACAAAGGTCAATTGACAATGCAGCTTTGACCTACACAGAGCCTGTGACCAAATACTTAACCCAATTTTACAATAAGGTACTGTAAACCCCCCATACAAAAAAAAAGAAAAAAAAATCAGACCTACTCTGGTATGGAGGGACAAAAAAATTTATATGCATTTTCCAAATCATGGGGGTACCACATCCCTAACCACCATGATGTGGAAGGGATAACTATACAGACATTTTATACCATGGGTTTTATCATTGGTTCCAAAGATTAAAGTCATTTTAAAAGTTAAAACTGAGGGTATCAGAATTATATAAACGATAGAAGGATGTCATTCAGTTGTTTCATTCATGACTGACTTTGTGACCCCATTTTGGGTTTTCTTGGCAAAGATACGGAAATGGCTTCCCATTCCTTCTCCAACTCATTATACAGATGAGGAACTAAGGCAAACAGGGTTAAGTGACTTATCCAAGGTCACACAGCTAGTAAGTATCTGAACTCAGGAAGATAAGTCTTCCTTACTTTAAACCCAGAATTCTATGTACTATACCACTAAGAACAAGCAAGAATCTCAGCTATAGGGTTAATTATTCTCCAAGTAGGAATCCAGACTCTTAAATCTCCTCATAGACTGGAATTTAGAACTATAGTCATTTTAACTATGGATATGAGTTTGTGCTACAATCCATTTTTGCCAATTGTGGGAAGAGTGAGACATGAAAAACTTTCCTTTTACCCTCACAGCCTTCTCTAAGAGTTACAAAAGGAAAGGTGAAAAGTAAAATCTCAAAAGTCAGGTTCTTCCATATCTGACTCACTTCTAGACTGACTCTACAACTTCACTGTAAGCACAGTTTTCCTCTCAACTTTTAGATTCTCAATTTCTGACACTGACTCACATCAGGGAGTGGTTAGATAAAAGAGTTCTGGGGCAGGCCACACAATCCTTTAGTTCAGTTTCCTGGCCCAGTTACTTGGAAATGGGTCATTCAAAATCTCATGTTTTTTATGAGTTGTCGATTGTTATTCAAAATCCTAATCCCTTTATGAAATAAAATTTGAAAGGTTTCCCTTTGCATCTCATTTTTTCTGTTACCTTTGCATTATGTCCTGTAATTTTATCAAGTCTACATCAAGTATTCATCAAATATATATATATATATATCCCTATCCCTTCATTATATTATAATATATAATATTATAAATCCCAAATGAGATTTTTAAAAAGGGAAAAAACCTATATGTACAAAAAATATTTATAGCAGCAGCTCATTTCTGGGGGCAAAGAATTAGAAATTGAGGGATGCCCATAAACTGGGTAATGAATAGCTGACCAAGTTGTGGTATGTGAATATGATGGAATACTGTTGTACTATAAAAAATTATGAGAACTACGCTCTCGGAAAGACTTTCATGGGCTGATGCAAAAGGAAATGCAATGTGTACAAAATAACAGTAATATTGTAAGATGATCAGCTGTGACTGACTTAGCTATTCTCATCAATATAATGATCAAAGACAACTCTGAAGGACTCATGATGAAAAATGTTATCCATCCCCAGAGAAAGAACAGATAGTGTGTGAATGTAGATTGAAGAACACTTTTTTTATTTTTCTTGATTTTTTTATCTGTTTTTTCTTTCTTAACATAACTATTATGGATGTGTTTTACATGACTCCACATGTATAATTGGTATTTAACTGCTTGACTTCTCAGAGCAGGGGTGTGGAGAAAATAGGGGAGATAGTTTAGAACTCAATGATCCATAAACATATGTAAAAAATTGATTTTTACATGTAACTGAAGGAAATTTAATTAATTAATTTTAAAAATAAATTGCTTTTTTTTTGGAGTGAACAACATAAAATAAATAAATATAAGATCAAGAGGGAAAAAAGGAATGTAATATTATAGAATTTTTATGTCTTCATGACTGATTCTTACAATTAATCTTCCTTATATTTCCCCCAGAATCCCAGGTTCAATGTGGTCAGCAAAAAACTGGTGTCTCCTTTTGTCTCCATTGGCAGCACTATAGTCAATGCAGAAACTATTTCTTGCTTTCTTTCTGTCTTTCAGTAACACTATCTTAAGCCAGCATTAGAACTAGTTTAAGAAATGAATGTGGGGTGGCCAGGTAGCACAGCGAGTAAGATCACGGGCCCCAGAGTCGGGATGACCTGGGATCGAATCTGGGCTCAGACACTTAGCACCCACCCAGAAACACCTGGCCGTGTAACCTTGAGTAAGTTACTTAACCCCAATTGCTTAAAAAATAGAAAAAGAAATGAATGTAATGTGTACTATACTAATTCTCATTGTAACTTTCTTAACCATGAGCACAATTAGCAGTTCCCTAATACCAAGAGACTGCTATACTTAATAATTCCTCTTTACTTGAACTTGGTCACAAGTTTTCAACTTATAAATGATATGAAGAAAGGGAGCTGGAAGCAGAGTTAGGAGGCCTAAAAAGATAATCTCTGCTCAGCTACTAACAGTGTGACCACTGAAAAGTCACTTAAACCTTTTGATCATTAGGATTCTTTTGTTTAAAAGAGAGATAAGCATATTTGCCCTGCCTATCTTACATAGCTTCTGTGAGGGAAGTACTTTATACCTATTGATGCACTATAGACATACTATTTCATGCTATTATAATTTTAAGGCCCTAAGCCCAGGGTCCAAATACAGATGAATCATAGATTTATATTTAAGGCCAGTCTTACATGTATATAATGAATGGTATGGTACTGAAACATCTCCAACCCAAATTTCTCACTCATATCAGCTTTCCACAAGGCTTCAAATTTCAACCAAAAATATTTTACTCTTCAGATTAAAGAACAATTTTGTATATTTTTTGGTATACATCAACAAGTATAACAGGGTCTACCCAGCCTAGACACATTTCCATCTGTCTTGTTACTTCTCTTCTTCTCACCAGGAACACTTCTCACCAGAATCCTCCAGACTTGAACTTCCAAGGCCCCTAGGCCTAAGGAGTTAATCATAGGATCAATTATTTGAAGATGAAGATCATTGAGTTCAATGTCCCTATTTTACAGATGAGGAAAATGAGGCTCAGGGAAGATAAGTGACTCACTCAGGGTGATACTATAAGTGTCTGAGGCAGGATGTGAATTCAAGTGTTTCTGAATCCAAGTCCAGTACTCTATCCACTGTGCTATGGGGTACATTTGCCTTGATAGGTAGATGAGTGAATAGAAACTCACCTCTATCCACTTTACCTAGGCAGCTCCAAACTGTGCTTTACATATCAGCTTAATAAATGTTAAATGGAGGAGGGGGAGAGGACAAATTTGCCTAGGTCTAGAAAAAAAATTAAACTTGTCCTTGGAACTCCTGAGGACTGGAGTATGCTCTATGCATGGTATTGTGTTATAAACCCTACTTTGCTATTCAATCTAAAAATATTAATTACCCCAACACTCAATGTCATCATATTTATTAAAAACATTTAATAAATGTCTTGATGGAATACAAAGATGAAATTATTTAGGGAGGTGGAGTCAAGATGGCTGAGTAGAAAGAGGACTTCCCCATGGCTCCCACTTCCACATCATCTAATACATGTAAAAAATGACTCTAAAAAATTTTAGAGCTACAGAACCCACAACATGACAGAGAGAAATGAATCTTCTGCTGAAGGAAGCCTGGCAAGCTGGCAAGAAGGGGTATCACACCATGCTTGGAGCAGAGCCCAGCCCTGCATGAGCCATGCACTTTTGGCCCCAGGGCAACCCTGACAAGCAGTGGCCCAAGCAGATGTCAGCAGAGTGAAGCACCAGCAGCTGTGGAAGTTTCCAGACTTCTCAACCCATAAATGACAAAGACAAAGTAAAAGGTCAGTGTGGAACTCTATTGGAACAGGAGTAGATGGAAAAGTGTGGTCCAGCCCCTGCCCCCAGGGTGAGAAGCAGCTGCCCCACATGGCTGCCTCAGGAGCTCCTAGCTACAGATTGTAAGGACCAAGTGACCATTCAGAGAGTGATCACTTTTGCTTTACCCTGCTTAGATCTGGATCACAGTCTTGGGTGGTGGTCCTGGGTTGTGTGGCCAAGTGCCAGAGCTGTAGGGACCAGAGAGAGGGTACCCTCCTAATTGCTCTGGCAGCTGAGAAAACCCCAGTGATTGGGGACAAACTCTATCCATTCTGAAAGCAGAGTTCTATCATGGCAAAGAGTTCAAACTCAAGTAATTGACTGGCAACATGAGCAAGCATAGGAAACACAATCCTACCATAGGTTCCTTTTCTGGGGACAAAAAGAATCAAAGAATGGAAAAGGAGGAAGACAACAAATTTAGAACTCCTGCATCAAAAGCTCCCAAGAAAAATATAAACTGGTTACAGTCCATGGAGGACCTCAAGAAGGAATTTGAAAACCAAGTAAAAGAAGTAGAGGAAAAATTGGGAAGAGAAATGAGAATGATGCAAGAAAATCAAGAAAAGTGAGTCAATTGGGGTGGCTAGGAAGCTCAGTGAATAGAGCACTGGCCCTGGAGTCAGGAAGACCTGAGTCCAAATCCAGCTTCTGACACTTGACACACTTAGTAGCCATGTGACTCTGGGCAAGTAACAACCCCAAATGCCCTCCAAAAAAGCAAAAAAAAAAAAAAAAGAAAAGAAAAAGAAAAAAATGTGTCAACAGCCTGACTGAAGAAAATAACACCTTAAAAAATAGACTAACTCAAATGGCCAAAGAGGCCCAAAAAGCCAGTGAGGAGAAGAATGTCTTAAAAAGCCAAATTTGCCAGCTGGAAAAGGAATTTGAAAAACTCACTGAAGAGAATAATTCCTTTAGAATTAGACTGGAGCAAAAAGAAGCCAATGACTTTATGAGAAATCAAGATAATATAAAACAGATCCAAACAAATGAAAAAATTAGAAGGCTATGTGAGATATCTCATTGGAAAAACCACTGACCTGGAAAATGGATCCAGGAGAGATAATTTTAAAAATTATTGGACTACCTGAAAGTCATGATCAAAAAAAGAGCCTAAACACCATCTTTCAAGAAATCATCAAGCAAAATTGCCCTGATATTCTAGAATCAGAGGGCAAAATAGAAGTTGAAAAAATTCACCAAACACCTCTTGAAAAAGATCCCAAAAAGAAAACTCCTAGGAATATTATAGCCAAATTCCAGAGCTCCCAGGTCAAGGATAAAATATGTCAAGCAGTCAGAAAGAAACAATTTGAGTATTGTGGAAAAACAATCAGGATAACACAAGACCTAGCAGTTTCTACATGAAGGGATCTAAGGGCTTTGAATATGATATTCCAGAGGTCAAAGGAGCTAGGATTAAAACCAAGAATCACCTACCCAGAAAAACTGAGTATAATGCTTCAGGGGAAAATATGGTCATTCAATGAAATAGAGGATTTTCAAGCATTCTTGATGACAAAACCAGAGCTGAACATAAAATTTAACTTTCAAATACAAAAAGCAACAGAAACATGAGAAAGTAAACATGGAAAAGAAATTTTAAGGAACTTATTAAAGTTGAATTATTTACATCTCTACATGGAAAAATAATAATTGTAACTTATAAGACTTTTCTCAATATGAGGACAGTTGAAGGGAATATGTGTGTATACATATGTATGTATGTATAGGAGGATATAGGTGTATATAAATATATACATGAGGGTGTGTATATATATGTACATGTATACATAGACAGAGGGCACAGGATGAGTTGAATATAAGGGGATGATATCCAAAAATTAAAATTGAGAGGTGAAAGAGGAATATATTGGGAGAAGAAGAAAGGGAGAGATAGATTAGGGTAAATCATCTCATAAAAGAGGCAAGAGAAAACTCTTACAATGGAGGTTAAGAACAGGAAAGTAAAAGGGAATGGGACAATCTTACTCACATTGAATTTGACTTAAGGAAGGAATAACATACACACTCAATTGGGTATCTTACCTACAGGAAAATAGGGAGGAAGGGGATAAGAGGGTGGATGATAGAAGGGAGGGCAAATTGGGGGAGAGGGTAGTTAGTAGCAAACACTTTTGAAAAGTGACAATGTCAAAGGAGACAATAGAATAAGTGAGAGGTGGGATAGGATGGAGGGAAATATAGTCTTTCACAATATACCTACTATGGAAACGTTTTGACTAACTACACATGTACAACCTGTATTGAATTGCTTACCTTCCCAGTGGGGCTGAGTGAGGAGAGAAGGGAAAAAAATCTGGAACTCAAAGTTTTAAAAACAAATGTGTATGATTTTTTTTTAAACATGCAACTGGGAAATAAGACATACAGGCACTAGAGTATAGAAATCCATCTTGCCTTACTAGAAAGTTGGGGGAGGATATCAGAGAGAACAAATTGGGGAAAGGGGTATTCAGTAGGCTAGCTATTTTGGAGTAGGGGAAAGATGGGGAGAAAAATTTGTAACTCAAAATCTTGTGGAAATGAATGTTGAAAGCTAAAAATAAATAAATAAATTGGAAAAAAAAAGTTGAAATGAGTTTATAATTTAATGGGGTGAGGGGCAGGTTAAAGCATGAATACTAGTAATTATAATGCCAGGTTGAATGTGATGTAGTAAAAAGAGTTGTCCAAAGTGGGAGAGATCACTTTCAACTGAGGGACTCAGAGGTCTACAAGGTGAAAATGGCACCAGAAATGCTTCATGAAACAATGGAAGTGTTGTAAAGCAGAGTGATAGAGATGGGAATAGAGAAGAAGAGATAATCTAGTTATCTAGATTATCATAGATAATCGAGTTATGAGAAAAATGCATGAAGATGGAATCTGGTTTGGTGACAATATTGAGAGTAATCCATTCTGTACAAAACACAATAGTACATGACAAGGAGTAGTATGAAATAAGTCTGGAAAGGTATATTGGATCCTTACTGTAGAAGGTCTTAAATACCAGGATAAAAAAATCACTGAGTTTTGTTTGTTTTAGTTTTTATAGAGAAGTGGGTTATTATAAGAACATCCTTTGGTCAGCCTCCTTTGTGGAAAGTGAGAGACAGGCATCAGGAAGAAAAATTAAAATTTAATATATTGGCAATAATTCAGGCAAGGAGAGATGATTAGCTGAAGTAGAATGATATTGTTCATCTTTCATTTTTGAAGAATACTAATAACACACACGAATTGGATTTAAGTGAGGCAGAATTGCACAAAGTCATCAACCTCACTGTCTTGTAGAGTCATTGAAATTCAGTGGCAAGACAAAAATCAAGACTATTTCCACTGGCCTGGGGTGAAATTGATGACCTTGGTATCGTCAATGTCTGACCAAGCTCTACTTCAATTGGCTTCATAGTTATTGGAATAAAATTTTCTCATCAATGCCTTCCAAAAGAAGTCTTAACATATTTGGAGTAGATATCTACCTAATTCACAGACAGGTTTGAGACCTATCATTACCCCCAACCTGGTTGAACCCATCTGCTGAAAGGATTTTACCAGTGTATGGTGTCACTGCAAGTGATATAACTTCTGGGAGCCACAGCTGAGAGTTGGGTGAAAGTGGACACTGAAGGTGAATAAGCACCACTGAGAAGGGCTCATGAAACTCTCACACCAGAGCTGCTAGTCCTCCCTGAATACCCCACATATACCAAGACAACAGTAATAAAAATGTAAAACAGGAAGGAATACAAGATTTATCAATGGAGCAGGACCTACTCTTGCATTTTTTTTTTTGCAATAAGGCTAATATGGAAATATGAATTTCATGACTTTACACATATAATTTATATATATGTATATATGTGTGTGTGTGTTTGTGTGTGTGCGTGTGTGTGTGTGTGTGTGTGTGTATATAATTTGGCTTCTCAGTGGGTGAAGGAGAGGGGCAAGGAAGAAGAACACCTGGAACTCAAATTTTTAAATGAATGCTGAAAATAAACAATTAAAAATAACCTCCCCAAAATATCATGTGGTAGACTATGTACTTTTTGAACTATTAGTTTTTGAGGTGTGATACAGTTGATAGAAAAGTGGTGGTACAATCAGGAAAATATCAATTCCTGCATCTGAAATGTACCAACTGAGCAAGTCATTTATCTGCTGGGTGCTCTGGCCATTTGCTTAGCCTATAAATTACAGAGAAGATGCTGACCTGCATTGGTATAGGTAGTCTCCTTATACAGAAATGTCATTCTATCAATTAAATTACAAGTGTAGTTACTGTCCCTAGATAATTGCACACACTAGAGTGTTTGCTAACAGTCTCAGTTGTACCATAGACCGAAAGGACATCACCTCTGCTATCCATAACATAATGTCTCTGTGTTCACCAGAGTATATATATATATATATATTTTTTTTTCTACATGAATATAGATCTTTGATCATTCTTTCACAACTAATGCCATTTTATAGGTACTATCTATCACAAAACCATTTACAATGTCTTTGCAAACCATGTATTTGTGTTTCCTTTGTCTCAGCCAGAATGGTTCAGGTAGTACTGTATCCCCAAGGCCCTGGTTTTTCCTTCTTTCTTTTTAAAGAAAAGTACATGTAGGTCATGTACTGAAAAGGGAACTATGTTTAGAAATCCAGGAGAAGTGGGAAAAACTTGCTTGGCAAGCAAACTTTCTCTAGATAGAAAAAAAAAATTTGTTAAACTTAAAAGCCTTTTGCTTGATACAAGAAGTTAATGAAAAGTGTGGAATGTTAAATTAAAAAAGGAACATGAGGAAACATAATGAAAAGGCTTATAAGATCTGCGGAACACTGTCACTAAATTCTTCATTGAAAGCCTTTTCATTAAAAGAATAATTTAATAAAATGCTGATATATTTTTATAACTTTGCACTTATGAAACTGATTTTCCCTTATGTCCATCTTGAGTATAAACACATTACTAAACACACTCTAGAGATATTTAGCTCTTAATTCTAGACCATGGTAAAAATTGGTTCACTGAGTGTATTAATGTGTGGAGGTCATATTTTCTGTAAAGAATCTCAGGAAGAGTTTCCTATAATGTCTGTGTACCTAGGGTCTGGTTCACGCAAAAACTCCATCACTTTGCTTAGCTAAGGCAATCTCTCCACATGAAGAGTCCAAGAGCCCCCTTCTGATACAAAAATGGTGACATACAAAGGAAGTGCCTTGGAGAAACTAAGGAACATGTGCAAACATTCTATAACTGGTTACAATAACTGACTTTTATTCACTGTGGAAGCATTCTACAAGGTCTGTCAGTTTCAGCAACTTTCTCTTTTCCTTTCTTTACTCTTTGAAGATCCCAGTGACTCTTTTATTTACAACTCTCTTGAGAGACTCTACTGTGACTTCAAGGTCAGTGATCAAAAAGATGAAGGACTTGATATTTTCTCCAATAGTCACAACTCCTCAAACCTATCAAAAATAAGAGTTATGCACAAGGGAATAAATCACAATGGGAATAATGCACAAAGGGAACAATTGAAGCTGCATCCAAGGTCTAAAAGAACAAGAACCGCAAAAATGTAACAACCTGAAGAACTAACAGTAGAAAAGGCTAAGAATCCCTAACATGCTCACTCAGCAACCCTATACCCCAAAGCACTGATGCCTTGGTAGGGTGAATTAGGCTTGTGTTCTGGGATCCATACAGTAGTTCCCTGCTGCTATGAGATGGGGAAAAGATGGGGAGTAGGCAAGATCTCCAAGGCAGGAACATATATCTGTTCAGAAGAGAGAAAACAATATCAGTACCTCAATATTGTTTTTAATTCCACAAAGGTTAAAGAGTTTAAAAAAGAAATAAACAAGTGTAAAGACCATGAATCGATGAATGATCATCTAGAGCAGACTGAAAAGAAAAAACAAAGAATGAAGAGTATGAGGGAAAAAAATCTTATTTTTAGAAAAATGTGTAGAAAATGAAAAATAGCAAAAGAATTGAGGGAGGAGAGGAAGGAGAATTTTATTTGACTAACTGAGAAAAAAAGAGGGGGAATATTAAATAGCCAAATGAAGGAAATGAAGGAAGGAGGGAAAGAAGGAAGAAGACAGAAAGAAGGAAGGAAATGAGGAAGGAACAGAGGGAAAGAGGAAAGAATGAAGGAAGGGAGAGAGAAAGAGAGCAGGGAGGGAGGAAATGTAAAACAAAACTTCAAAAACAGAAAAAATGTAGGTAAAAAAAAAACAGGAAGAGAGGGATAGATCAAAAGTGAACAACAGTGTTGGTAAGAACAGGGTTGCCTTAAATTAGACTGACCAAAACTGTTTGAATAGAAAAAGCACTAACCTTAAAGAGGAAGAGGAACAAAATATACTAAATTAGCAAATATAGAGAGAAGTGGAAGACAAAATAATTTTAACCTGTATAACCTTTTTTACATGTAAATGAATTAAGTGAGCCAACAAAATGGAAAAAAAAAACAATTGATAGATTAGATAAGAAACACATATACACTATTTTCCTAAACCCCCCCCAAACAAAACTTAACTGAAAAGCAAAAACATACCCCCCCAAAAAAAAAATTCTGAAACCAAATTCATTTTGAATCGCAAAACAAGAATTGCTACCACACTTTCAGATAAAGCAAAAGCAAGCCAGGAAAATATAAAAGGAGGTAGCAGTCTCCATAATGTCACTATCCCAGATAGTTATAGTAGAGACTTAGAGAGTTTCAGTGATACTGAAGGTTCATTACCTCAGGTTTCAGGAAAATCACCTTGTTATTTTAGAGTTTTTTGTTTGTTATGTCCACTTCCTTTTTTATAATTTATTTATTTTTGATTTATAGCATTTAGTTCCATAAACTTTTGAGTTCCAAATTTTCCCCCCCTCTCCTCCCCCTCCCCAAGATGACATAAAATCTGATATAGGCTCTACATATACTTTCACATTAAATATATTTTCACATTAGTCATTGTTGCAAAGAAGAATTATAACCAATGGGATGAACCATGAGAAAGAAGAAACAAAACAAAAAAGAGGGAGAGAAAATAGTATGTTTCCATCTATGTTCAGATTCCATAATTCTTTCTCTGGATGTAGACAGCATTTTTCATCATGAATCTTTACAAGTCTATCAAAGTCAGTCATCACATTATGTTGTAACTGTTTACAATGTTCTCCTGGTTCTACTCCCCTCACTCAGCATCCATTCATATGTCTTTCAAGGTTTTTCTGAATTCTGCTTGGTCATCACTTCTTATAGCACAATAGTATTCCATTATGGTCATATGCCACAACTTGTTCAGTCATTTCCCAATTGAACACCACCTTGTTGTTTTGAAGGGCTGGTATTTGTATAAATACTCTTTAGTTAGAAATTTTGAATTCACTCCAGCTGATCTTTGCAAGGGCCTGCAAGGAGTTTGGGGTGAAGTGAAAAATATAATCCAACACCAAAGCCACTGTTCTAAATGGTAATCAATTTCCTGAGCCTATATAAAGAATTAGAGAGAGAGAGGGAGAAGGGAAATTAAGTCTCGTCAGACTGTTCAGACCCTTTTTGTTTCCATCTTTGAGAGAGAAGATGGACAAGATCAACTCTACTTCAGCTTGCTGAAAGGAAGAAGGGACTGGGAAGAAACCAAAATGAGAGGAGCTCCCTATCCCCAGTTTACTTCATTGGATTTTTAGGGAATTTTCCCTTTAGATGAGATCTGGGACTATTCCTCAAGGTTGATATGAGTAATCTTGCTCCCAACAGAAGAGTCTTTCATTCTGTATTGTCTGCTGTATATCTTCCTATGCATATTTTTTTCTGATTTTTAGTTTGCTATCAACTTGTATTAATGGATTTGTTTCCCCCCAAAAAGTAAATAAATAACATACGAATAATAAATCAGAATAAAATGAGATCTTGTATATAAAGTGCTTTGTAAATCTTAAAGCACTATATGTGAGCTATTATTATAACTATAATTATTATTATTATTATTTTAAAGCAATTGGGGTTAAGCAAATTGCTCAAGGTTACATGGTCAGTTATTTCTGGGTGTGGTGCTAAGTTTCTGAGCCTCAATTCAATCCCCATGTCATCCCAACACTGGGGCCAGTGCTCTTACTCACTGAGCCACCTGGCCGCCCCTATAATTATTACTAAATAGTCCTGAAGGATGCTAGGGGAAGCACTTAAAAGGAGCTATTTGTCAATGAAAATATATTTGAGCACTAATTAAAAATAGTAAAAACAAATGGAGTCTCTATCAGATATGTAGTCTTTCTTGGGGGCTCCTCTGCTGAACAAATAGTCTCCCCCAGGAGCTGTCAAGCACATTTTTACTGGACATATGACTTGGGGAGTTTTTCTAGGCATTTAAAAGCAACACAGAAGGGGAAGCTAGGTGGTGCAGTGAATAGATCACCAGCCCTGGAGTCAGGAGGACCTGTGTTCAAATCTATCCTCAGACACTTAACACAAAAACTAGCAGTGTAATCTCAGGCAAGTCACTTAATCCCAATTGCCCTCCAAAAAAAAAAAGCAAGAAAATAAAATATAATTAAAGCAACACAGGGTCAGCCATAATTTTTTAGTCAAAAGCTAGGGGCTTTTTATTGTTCTTTTAGCAAAGTAGCTACCCTTTCCTCAGCCCTCCCTTCAAGAGAGCAAACATTGATGGGGCTGACTTTTGCCCAGCAACTATGAGAACCGCTGAAGCTAACTTTTTCATGGCAACTATGAGGGCCTCTTCTAAATCTGCCTGGTAATGGGAAGTTCTGTGACATAACAAAAACCTTGCTTCCTTAGCTCATACTCTGTCTACATGATTAGGCTCCCTCCCTTCTCCTGCCCCACCCCCCACACCTGCTTCCCCTTTCTGACATCTTTCCCCCCCTCCACCCCTGTGGTTAACTACTCATGTAAGAACCTATTCCACTTTTGGCTGAGTGCCCAAAAATTGTGTATAAAAAGAAGCCCCTGTTCCTTTGCAAATTCCTAGTCCTTCTTCCAGGGCTAACCCTGCTTTTTCATAAGTAAAGC
Source organism: Petaurus breviceps papuanus (assembly GCF_028583685.1). NCBI lineage: Eukaryota > Metazoa > Chordata > Mammalia > Diprotodontia > Petauridae > Petaurus > Petaurus breviceps. The sequence continues at coordinate 52,760,626 of NW_027187391.1, forward strand.
TCTCTTGACTAGGACCATATCTGCCTTGTGAATTCTTTCTAAATAACTCAACCTCATCATCCTCTTCAAAAACTACTTCTTGTCTTTTTTTTTCTCCTTTACAGAATGGCATATCTTTCTGTTTCTTTTCAGATTTTTCACTAGAAAGTCTTTCTATCTTCATCAGGAGATTGTTTTTTTTTTCTTTTTGCCCTGGACACCAATACCGCTGTTATTATACAGAGCAGGTTCCACTTAGCTGATGCCATCAGGCTTAATCTTCTCTTGTTACTTAACTTTCTGATCATTGGACTTAGGTTTCCAGTGGTATATCCACTCTAGTTTATGATGAGTGTTTCTTTTACAATTTTTTTCTTCCTTTCCAGATGATTTTAGTCATGTCTGACTCTTTGTGACCCCATTTGTGGTTTTCTTGGAAATAAATGGAGTGGTTTGCCAGTTCCTACTCCATATACTCACTTTACAGATGATGAAACAGACACAAACAAAATTGTTACTTGCTTGGGGTCACATAGATAGTATGTGTCTGAGGCCAGATTTGAACTGCAGAAGATGTCTTCTTGATTCCAGGGCCAGTATCCTATCCACTGGGACACCCAGCTACCCTTCACTATACATACTGATCTTAATCTCTGAAGGCTAGACCATACCTACCTACCTGCTACTTATAGTGACTATATATCTTGACTATTCACTTAGCTACTGGGGAGGGGGGTGGGTTGCAAGATCCCCCAGGTTTTTTAACTCTGAAAACTTGTTCTTTTCCAGCTAGATGAACATGTTGGGGGCAGGTGGAATGAAGAAGGAAGGAGAGGGAGAAGGAAGGATGTTCAGAGAGTAAAATAAACCCACTGGGTCATCTTTTCTTCCAACATTAATTCAAGCCTTTCATATGTAGATTTAGCCTGCTAAAGGCTAATGGGTCTCTGAGCTCTTCCTTATATCTGTTTTTGTGCAGTTTAAAAAAAGATTTGTTGTTTATGCCCTTCAAGACTGGTGGTACATTGAATAGACCACGGGGTGGGTTTGAAATCTGGAAGACCTGAGTTCAAATTTGACCTCAGACACTTACTAGCTGTGTGACCCTGGGAAAGTCACTTAAACCCATTTTTCTCAGTTTCCTCATTTGTCAAATGAGATGGAGAAGGAAATGGAAAACCATTTCAGTATCTTTGACAAGAAAACACCAAATGGTATCATAAAAAGTTAGGCACCACTGAAACTACTGAACAACAAATCTATAACCTTTGACCTTAGGTGCTATGTGGTAATGGTGGTTGCTTTCTGCAAAAAAACTAAACAATACAGTCACAAAATAAATAATACAACCATTCTCCTGTAATGTAACACCAAGGAAAGGCAACTTCCAAGGTTCAAAATACCAGCATAGGTGCTCTCCATTTTATTCAGTGACCAAGCAAGAACAGAGAAGATCAAAACATGACATCATTCCAAATACAGCATTTACTAAATGTGATTAAATAATCTCCAAGGACTACCCCACCCCAGGACCTTCCAGTCATTCAATCAATTACAAAGTTCCTGGTCTAAATACTTCTCCACCCCTAGGCTATACCTTCATTTAGTCCATCACAAAGCCCCTCTTCTCTAATGGAGATTAGTTTCCAAACATAAGTAAAGTACCTTCATTTGTCAATCACAGAGCACCAAAAGGTCAAAAGTTCCCCACCCCTGGATCTCAATTGAATCTACCCCAGAGTTACATCAAGTTTAAACACAGCACTTAATACCCAAATGGAGGTCTTTTATGAGGCAAGTTCTCAGCAATCTTAGTTCCTGGGGAGACAAAGCTCAGCAAGGCCACAAGATACATTGCCAGTCCCTTCATCAATTCATCCTCTGTCTGTAGAACAGTCCTAGAACCCCTGAAAACATTAGCAAAACCCTCTCCCAGGATTTCTGTAAACATACAACCAGAAAATCCTTCTTCAGGGCTTCTGAACCAACAGAAAGGTTCCCAGACCCCTGCAACAACAGCACTGTCCTTCACCAGTGGACAGTATTCATTCTGTCTGCAGGACAGTCTCCAGACCCCTGCAACAACAGCACTGTCCCTCACCAGTGGACAGTATTCACTCTCTGTCTGCAGGACAGTGTCAGGGCTTCTTAGCCAAAAGCCAGGTTCCAGGACTTCTTCAGCAACAGGACTGTCTTTCACCAGTGGACAAATCTGGCAAAACAACATCAAAACAGACAGACAAAGTACCAGCAAAACAGCCATGTCTCCTCAGTCCTTGGCAGCTCAGGGGGCAGGTCTCAAAAGTCCAGGGCAATTCAAAGTGGCCCCAGCAATCCTTCTCAGTCTCTCTCTCTGCCTCCACATGGGCGCTGCTTCCAAAAAGGTCTTCTGCCACTCTCTTGTCTCTCCAAATCTACGTCACCAGCCCCTCCCAGTTCAGGACTCTCTTTTCACATCAACAAGTCCATCCCACAGGTGGGATTAACAAGCTCTGGGTTTTAACACAATCAGTTTGAAAACCAAGCCAATACAGGGGAATCTTTAAATGCCATTACTATCACATCTCCCAAATATTAAAAGAGGAAAAAAACTTTAGATTTCTTCAATCTTTACACATATAGCAAAGGTCTACTGTTGAGAAAAAACCTGTTGCTATTATAATAGTGATTATTTTACCATAATTACTATGATAACAGTAACCTTCCCAGAGTTTCTTAATATTCTTAACAGGATTTAAGAGTATTTAGTCTCTCTGTTTGCTTCCAGCTCCCATAGATTTTGATTCCTCAGTGTTAAGGGTTCTTGCACCTCAGTTACATTTGATCTGCAAGTAAAGTAGCTTTTACAAAGGAATATTTACTTCAAAGATATAAGAAGAACAAATATGCAAACTCCCCCTTGCCCCTCCCCACCAAAAAAAAAGTGGTAGGCATAATCCCCCATGCATCCGATTAGTAACTGGGAAGAGAAAGAAGATTAGTTTCTTATTTAATTCAATTCTTATATAACACAGTCCTTCTTACTCTGAAAGAACCTCTGTATTTAATCCCCAGAACCCTAGTTTCTCAAGGTTTCCCAGGGTCACAGTTCATTGGCAAAAATGATCCCTGTTTATTTTCTGTCACTCTATCAACCCCATTCCCCTCCCCCACACTCACATACAAAAGACAATGTTTTAATGATAAATTTAAATATACTACTGTACCAGTTGTAACAAATATATCAGTGGTGATGTTTAATATTATACAAATAAACAGTTTTTCAAAGCTATTTAATGAAAAGTTTTAAGTTGTGTAATTGAATTGACTTCAAGTTTTAAATAACATTTTTAAAACTTTAAAAAATTTTCAAAATGTTGCATAATTTGAATTTCAAATTTTCTGACTTGAAAACAGGTATCTGAAACAGATATGTATTTAACTAAAAAATGTGATATATCCAAAATATATCAATTATGTATCTGAAAATTATGCTATAAAATATAACTGACTAAAACATAACATAAAATTTAAGAGCATCCAGTCAAAAGAACATTTGACCAAATTTAGAAATAACAATTGACTCTCCAACTTTAAATTAGTGAACTGAGAGAGTATAATCCCATCAAAGCTCATTTCCAAGACTTTGTTAGGATATTATTATTCAGAAGTTTCATTCAAATGTGGCATAATGATAGTAAGATGGTGAAATGTGAAAATAATGTGAAGACAAGGCAATAAATAATTGATAATAGCACAATAACCATGAAATTTAATGTTATATTGGAAATAAGTCAAATTGAAGAATTGTGCACAACTTTAACAAAGCTATAAACTGTTATAAAAAAATTAAAAGTTTTATTTGCCTTAAATTGTATGCATTTGCCTTTATTTTGAAGCTTCAAACAATTTCTTTCTCATCATTTTCATGACAAAATGATCACATTCAGGAAAATGTTGCTCTTTGGCAAACAAACTCCCTGTGGGGGAAGAATAAGCTTTGATTTATTAAAAAAAAATCATTAAAGTGAATGTGTAAAACATATGTAACTTGTAGTTAAAACATAGAATCTTGAGATCCTTACTGTATGACCTCTAAAAAATCTCATTTTTTTTCCTGAGCTTTGAAATCTTAAGAGGGAAACATTCATGAAGCATCTTGACCAATAAGCCAGACACAATTTTTATAATTTCCATTTCATTTTTCTTTTTAAAAAAAAATCTAATTTCTCCATTGAATCCACTCCCATTGTCCTCCTATTATACCAACCATAAAATGATTCCAATGTACCTCATTTGGAGATTTGAATTCAGTAAATCAATAAATAAACATATTTCCTACAGTATTTTAAAAAATTCTTCCTGTTGCAAAACTATATTTTTCCAGTGTTTTTATTTTCCTTAATGTCACCTCCCTTGTGTATGTGTTTATTTATCATTTCCCAATGCCTGGATTTCTCCATTTTCCTGTGCCACTAGATGACATCAATAATGATTTTAAGATAATTCAGTTAATCATATGAATGATGACTCTAAGCAAGAACAATAAATTTGTGTTGCCAAGTTTTAGAATCCAGGTATACATAAAAGCCCAACTTTTTAGTTTCTTCTAATGTGCAAAATTTTCATTGTTCCACATTGTGCCAGGGGCATGATTCTCCATTGTTTAGGGCATCAAGTATAATGATATTGAACATGTAAATGTTCTTATCCTGTTTTTTCCTTTTTTTTTCCCCCAGAGGCAAATGATCCCTGAAGTTGTATAACTGAGGTACATATTACTGATTTTTGGTGAACTAACAAATGTTAAATAAGATATTCATTGAGCCCAGAGCAGATAATTATACAATTATACAATTCAGCAAGGGAATAAAATGAATGTTCGATGCAGAAAGGTAGTCGTTAAAAGGTTTAAGTTGAATGTCACAGTTATCTTCTATAATGTTTTTTTCTTTTTCTTTTCTGAAGGCTCTTATTGAAGCACACAATAGTTTGATGTACTGTGAACAGTTTCACAGTAGCAACTTGATGGTATCTTTTTGAACTGAACAAAAACTGAGGAATTTTTTTTCCTGTAACAAACCTACAGCCCTTGGAGAGCTGTTATATCCTTTGTGGGTGCTGTGCTGATGTCTTCAAAAGTCTCAGGCTATAAAGAAATCTTGTTGTGCACTTTTACACCTCTCACAGATACATAACAGTTCAGGAAAGCAAAAAGTGATCACTTTATAGGCTGGCTGTTTTGTTGTTTGCTTTCTTAAAAAGATAAGAAAGTCTTTCTTTCTTTAACTGATAATGAGGTCTTCAGATGTTCCCCATAAATTGCAAAAAGTAATTTAACCCAACAACATACATTTCAAGATCAGCCCTGTAAAACTTCCAAACTCGTAGGGAATAGACAAGATTCACATGTTCAATGATTGGACAGCATGACTTTAAATAATATTAAATAAGATAAGACATTTCACTTTCCATCATATGGCCTGTGCAAAATTATAGAGCGACCCACTTTTGAATGGCATATGAAAGTATTAGCAGTTGCTGTTACTTTAGATCATCATATGGGAAAGTTATTTTCTTTCTGAGACACAAATAAGACTTTGTAAAGTAGTAAACAGTACAACAGAGATGAGGAACCTTCAGCCTTGAGGCCCTCTAGGTCCTCAAGTGTGACTCTTTGACTGTATCCAAACTTCAGAGAACAAATCTGCTTAATAAAAGTATTTGTTCTGTAAAACTTGGACTCAGGCCACACTAAGTGGCCTAGAGGGCCACATATGGCCTCAGGGCCACAGATTCCCCACCCCTGGGTTAAAGTTTAGTCTCCATTCTGTTTTTGAGACATAAAGTCTTGAAAGCCTCAATATGAATGTCCCTTTACTTCCCATGCTCTTAAAAAATTAGATAACTAAGTTCTGCATTATTAACAATACTTAAGAAAGTATCAACAAGATCTATTTGAAAGTAGGATTTTTTTAATCCAGAAAATGTTCAAATTCTTAAGTACAATATTCCCTTCTTGTATCCAACAAATTGATTTTATAGCAGAAAAAAATAGGAGAAAAATAGAGTTGTCTACATAGAAAAATAAAAGTGTTCTGAGAAATATAGGAGATGTATTGAGTATATAAGTCCTTCCTAATTTGGGAGGAAGAAGACTGAGGCTCAAATCTTTCCTCTGACAAATATGGGAAAATATGTTAACATACTAGGATCCCAGGCAACTCTCAGAAACTACAAATTATAGATGAGTTGCTAAATTACATTGTAGAAGACTTTTAAACACAAGAAATTAATATATGAAATCTCTAATATGACAAAATATAACCAAAAATATAAACAAAAAACAATAGTTGTCATTTTATTTTTTCCAGATGTTTGTCCAAGATGTATTTGTCCTAAATTTTCCATTAACCTAGATTATAACTATTTCTGCATGCCTTCTCAACAATCTCCTACTTGCCTATTGGAAAAGTGTAATATCATTACTTAGTGAACATACTATATGACAGAGTTGGACATAATTTAACCCTGTAGGATCAATTATGGAGGTCCCATTGTCTATGGAAAATGAGGAATGTAAGTCAATATTTTGAAATTATATAGTGAGTTGCTGCCTAATGTTAATTGTCCCAAATTGACAAGTAACATGTTTGGCATTTTTTTCATGTCTAAACAGATCTCAGAATTGTTCTAAAGATATCAGTGTAATGTTGGATATATCAATTGCACTATAATTTTACATAAGTTTTCCATTAGCTATTTCCTTAGTCTTAAAAACATCTTTCACATACATTTCATTATTATTCAGTGAATAAAATTATTTTTCCCCTTGCCATAAATTCTTACAACAGAATAGGTGTACAAATCCCACTGACATGAATACAACTATTTTTCTGCTGTATATTGTAATGTTTTCATTGAAAAATACCCTTAAAGTACATTAAAATATCTTAGAAAACAACAAAAATAGTTTTGCCTTAAATGCAATATCATTCTTCTGGCAGTTTTTTTTCAAGATACCTTATTTTTATTCATTTCTATCTGACCTTCCAATTGTTTCTTGTTCTACAGAGGAAGAAGGAAAGAGACTAAGAAAATTATGGAAAAGATTAAGTAAATAGGTACATGAGAAAGGGGAAAGAATGGTAAGCATAACAGTAAGAAAGCTGATGAGAGAAAAGGGGGGAAAACTTATAAGAATGCAGAATATAAAAATAGCATAGGGAATACTGAATCACTATCCTTTGTTCTAGTTAAATTTGTTCAATTTTCTTACTAACTTTTCTTAAATGAATTATAATGTTTTCTCCATGAATCCATTTTATTTTTTTTCTTCATTAATATTTCTTGAACTGTATCTTATTTCTTGTCACTTATTTGATTGCTAGATAAACATTTCTCCTTTGATAAATGCATAATCCTTCAATTGCCAACTCCTCAGTCACAACAAAATGTCAATACTGCAGATAAAATATGTGCTGTTTAATAATAATTATAATAATAGTAATTTTCAAACTGTGTATGCCTTGGTATCTAATACCAGAAATGTCATGATTTTGAGATACTGGAAGGTCTATCCTAGAAGAATTCTATTAAAGTGCAAGTATACTGCCTAGAAAGGATAGCCAGTTTGATTTAATTGAGGCAGCTAGTTGGTACAGTAGATATAATTAGAATTTTAAAACATTCTCAATTCCCCTAAACTGTAACTGTACTGCAAAAAATGCTACAAAGGAAAGGATAGCAGAGAGCATTCTGGGAAGAAAAGTCTAACCTCTCCAGATTTCCCTGCAAAGGAGATAAAACAGTGCCTCAGGGCAAACATAGAGTGGTTAAAAATAAACAAGAGTTGGGGCAGAACCCTTGGTTTTCCCCAGACCATGGAAGAAGGTCTGAAGAAAAATTCCAGGAAGTGGTTTGGAGTAAACACTTTCAGGCTAGCTCCTTTGAAACTGGAAACAGCAAGCCCTGAGGCTAGCTGGGTTAAGAGGAGGCCTCTTCTGGGAGTTTGAGAGGGGGAAGATTGAGGGAATCTCTGCTGACACAAGAAACACCAGCCCCAGCTCTGCTTCCTTGGATGAGTTTAAGGAACCAGCACATGCCCAGTGAGTAAGACTGAAGCAGTGGGGCAGGGAAAGCTTGTTATGACTTTTACTTCTGAATATGGGCACTTACAGGAGAGTCCAGGTCAGAGGGGAGAACTGAAGGATGATCTGAGGCCAGAAGCACTATCCCCCAAATCCAAGGACTGGAGATGATTTAAAAAACTATGTTGTTACAAGTTAAAAAGAAAAATAAGGAGGCAAAGGAGAAAGAATACAATCATAGAAAGTTACCATGAAATAGAGAAAACCAGGGTTCCTCTTCAGAGGAAGATATTGAAGCAAAGAAAAAATCTTCTCCCCTGAAGAGTAATGTCAAATGGTCACCTGTCCAAAAAGAATTCACAGAAGAACTTTAAAAATACTTTAAAAAACAAATGAGAAAGAGAGAGGAATTTTTTTTAAAAAGAACAAGAAAAATAAAAGATGACTAAAGGAAATTCAATCAATAAGAAAAGGAGATGTGAAACTTAAGAAAGACAATGATTGCTTGAAAATTAGAAGTAGGCAAGGGGAAGCCAGTGAAGTCACAAGAGACCAAGAAATAATAAAATAAAATATAAAGAATGAACAAATATAGGGGCAGCTAGGTGGCGCAGTGAATAGAGCACCATCCCTGGAGTCAGGAGGACCTGAGTTCAAATCCAGCCTCAGACACTTGATACAATTACTAGCCATGTGACTTTGGGCAAGTCACTTAACCCCAATTGCCCTCCAAAAAGCAAAAAAAAAAAAAGAATGAACAAATATAAGAGAATATGAAACATCTCACAAGAGAAACACTGGGGCAGAGCCAATATGGTGGCATAGAAGCAAGAAAAGTCCCTGAGCTCTCCCCATAACCACCTCAAATACCTATAAAATATGACTAAACAAATTATAGAGCTACAGAACCCACAAAGTGCAGAAAGAAACAAATCTCCTGCAGAAGGCAGCCCAGCAGGCAGACAGGAAGGGTCCATCACAGCATTCTGGGAGCAGAGCCCAGCCATGCCTGCACCCACAGTTTTAGCCCCAACCAGCTGTGACCAGAGGGACTTCGGGACAGTAGAACACCAGCAGCTGTGGTAGTTTCCAGAATTATAAGCACATAAATGCAAAAAGCAAAGTAAAAGGTCAGTGTGGATTCTGGGAACAGGGGGATCATGAGTAAGGTCTGACCTCTGCCCCTGGAAGGAGAAACAGCTAAGGTGCAACTATACAGCTGCAGTTTCATGGCTGCTTCAGATTTCCTGGCCTACAGATTGTAGGGGAACCAAGCCAACAGTCTGAGGGGTAATCGCTAATGCTTTAACTTGCTTGGATCTGGATTTCTGTCTAGGGTAGAGTTCCTGGTGTGTGTGACCAGGTGCCAGAGCCAGTGGAGGTTTCAGAAAGGGCACCCAACTAATAGCTCCAGCAGCTGTGAAAACCCCAGCAATTTGAGAAAAAGGTCTCCCCTCTAGAAGCAGAGTTCTACTGTGGCAAAAAGCTCAAAAGTTAAGTAATTGAGTGGCAAAATGAGTGAGCAAAGGACACAAAGCAAGCACAGCAATCCAAATTTGGATTACTTCTTTGGGGACAAAAAGGATCAAAGCATGGAATGGCAGGAAGAAAAGAAAGTCAGAATTCGTTCACCAAAAGCTTCCAAGAAAAATATGAATTGGTTACAGGCCATAGAGGAGCTTAGAAAGGATTTTGAAGACCAAATAAGAAAAGTGGAGAAAAAATTGGGAAGAGAAATGAGAATGATGCAAGAAAATTATGAAAAGAGAATCGACTGAAGAAAAGAGAGTCTGACTGAAGAAAATAACACCTTAAAAAATAGACTGTCAAGTGGTAAAAGTGGCTCAAAAATACAATGAGGAGAAGAATGCCTTAAAAAGCTGAATTTGCCAGCTGGAAAAAGAATCTCAAAAGCTCACTGAAAAGAATCATTTCTTCAGAATTAGATTGGAGCAAATGGAAGCTAATGACTTCATGAAAAAACAAGATATCATTAAACAGATCCAAACAAATGAAAAAATAGAAGGCAATGTGAAATATCTCATTGGAAAAACCCCTGAGCTGGAAAATAGATCCAGGAGAGATAATCTAAAAATTATTAGACTACCTGAAAGCTATAATTAAAAAAAAAAACCTAGAAATCATCCTCTAAGAAATTCTTAAGGAAAACTGCCCTGATGTTTTAAGACCAGAGGGCAAAATAGTGGTTGAAAGAATCCACCGATCACCTCTTGAAAAAAGATCACAAAAAGAAAATTCCTAGGAATATTATAGCCAGGTTCCAGAGTTCCCAGATCAAGGAGATAATATTACAAGTGGCCAGGAAGAAACAATTTGAATATTGTGGAAACACAATCAGTATAACACAGGATCTGGCAGCTTCTGCATTGAGGGATCAAAGGGCTTGGAATATGATATTCCAGATGTCAAAGGAGCTGAAATTAAAACCAATTATCCCCTACCCAGCAAAACTGAGTATCATGTTTCAGGGGAGAATATGGTCATTCAATGAAATAGATGACTTTCAACTTTTCTTGATGACAAAACCAGAGTTGAATAGAAAATTTGACATTCAGATACAAGAAGCAAGAGAAGCATGAGAAGGTAAACAGGGAAAAGAAATCATAAGGAATTTATCAGAGTTGAACTATTTATGTTCCTACATGGAAAAACAATAATTTTAAATTATTAAACTTTTCTCAGTACGATGATAGTTGAAGGGAATATAAATGTAGATAGAGAGAGAGAGAGATTGATTGATGTAGATATGTGCATGTGTCTGTACATACATATAAATGTCTATATAGGAGGATATGGGCATATGAATACATATGTGAGTGCATGTATATATGTGTACAGGTATACATAGACAGAGGGCACAGGTTCAATTAAATAGTAAGTGCTGAGCCTTAAAAGGTGAAATTGAGAGATGAGAGAGGAATATAATGAGAGTAGATGGGATGAGACAGAATAAGGTAAATTATCTCACATAGAAGAGGCAAGGGAAAACTATTACAATGGAGGGGAAGAACAGGAAGGCAAAAGGGAATGGGTCAACTTTACTCTTAATGAATTAGGCTTAGGGAGGAAATGACATACACACTAAATAGGGTATCTCTCCCTACAGGAGAGTCGGGGAGAAAGAGATGAGATTGGGGATGATGGATGTGAGGGCAGGTTGGGGGAGAGGGTAGTTAGAATAACACACTTTTGAAAACGGACAGGTCAAAGTAGAGAATAGAACAAGTGAGAGGAAGGATAGGATAGATGGAAATATACAAAGTCTTTCACAATATATCCATTATGGAAATGTTTTCATAACTACACATGTACAACCTATATTGAATTGCTTTTCTTCCCAGTAAGGGTGGGTGATGAGGGAGGAAAGGAAAGAATATGGAATTCAAAGTTTTAAAATCAAATGTTTCATATATATATATATATATTTTTAACATGTAACTGGGAAATAGGATATACAGGCACTGGGGGATAGAGATCCATCTTGCCCTACCAGAAAGTTGGAGGGGGGGATGAGGGAGACATAGGAGTCCCTTGGTCAGAGTAGCTAAGGCTCTTACAGTTGATCATCCTTGTAATATCGCTGTTACTGTGCATAGATCTCCTTACTTCATTTTTCTTGAGTTCATGTTTTCCCAGCCTTTTCTGAAACCATTCTGCTCTTAGAGCATTTATTACATCACAATAGAATTCCGTTGCAGCCACATACCACAAGTTGTTGAACCATTCACAATTTGTGGATATTCCATCAATTCCAATTCTTTGCCACCACAAAAAGAGCTATGACAAAATGTGCTTTGTTTTGTTTTGTATGAATAGGTTATTTTCCCTTTTCTTTGATCTATTTGAGATATAGACCTAGTCATGGTATTGCTGGGCCAAAGAGTATATACAGTTTAATAGCCCTTTGAATTTACTTTCAAATTGTAATCCAGAAAGGTTGAACAAGTTCACAATTCTACCAACAGTGCATTAGTGTCCCAATATTTCCAAGTTTCCCTCCATCATTCATTTTCTTTTTCTATTATATTGGCCAATCTGATAGGTATGAGGTAGGTATTTCTCTAATCAATAGAGTATTTTTTCATGTGACTATTCATAGCTTTGATTTCTTCTTCTGAAAACTGCTTGTCCCTATCTTTGACCATTTTTAACTGGAGAATGGCTCTTTTGTAAATTTGTCTCAGTTTGCCTATATATTTGAGAAATAAGGCCTTTATCAGAGAAATTTTGCAAAAATAAATTTCCCAGTTATCTCTTTTACTTCTAATTTTAGCCCCATTTATTTTGTTTCTGCAACAACTTTTTAAATTGCAGGTAATCAAAATTACCTATTTTATTTAACATAATTCTCTCTATATCTTGTTTTGCAATAAGTTCTCCTTTATCCATAGATGTGACAGGTATATTTTTCAATACTCCCTAATGTGCTTATTATATAACCTTTTTATGTATATACCATGGTCTATGCTTAGTTTCTGCCAAACTGCTTTCCAGTTCTCCCAATCATTTTTGTCAAACAGTGCATTCTTGTTCCCAAAGCTTGGATATTTGATTTTACCAAATACTAGATTATTACGGTCATTTACTACTGTGTATTGTGTGTTTAATATATTCCACTAAGCTACCTCTCTGTCTATTGGCCAATACTAGATTGTTTTGATGATTACCACCTTGTAATATAGTTTCAAATAGATTTCTTAACATTTTTCTTCTCATTGATTCCTTTTATATTCTTAACTTTTGGTCTTCCAGATGAAGTTTATCATTATTTCTTCTAGCAGTATAAAATATTTATTTTTGGTATTACACTGAATAAATAGGTAGAATTATCATTATCATAATTATTATTACTGATTATTATTATTATGTTGGCTCAGATTACAAATGAGTAATTACTAATTCTCCAGTTGTTTGATCTATCTTTATTTTCATAAAATATTTTGTAATTGTGTTCATATATTCCTGAGTCTGTCTTGGCAAATAGATTCCCAATTATTTTATATTGTCTGCAGTTATTTCAAATGGAATTTCTCTTTTTATCTCTTGCTGCTGGGGCTTTTTTTGGGGGGGGTAGAATATAGAAATTCTGATGATTTGTGTGGGTTTATTTTATATCTTGAAACTTTGCTCAAATTGTTAATTGTTTCAACTAGTTTTTAGTTGATTCTCTAAGTATAGAATAATATCATCTGCAAAGAGTGATAGTTCTGTTTCTTCATTGCTTATTTTTATTCCTTTGATTTTTTTTTCTTGTCTTATTGCTATAGCTAGCACTTCTCAAAAATCTCCTATTTCATTAAGTATCCATATTTTGGCTTGAAGGATTGTACTCGGTTTTGCTGGGTAGGTAATTCTTGATTGTAATCCCAGATCATTTGCCATTCAGAATATCATATCCCAAGGCCTATGCTCCTTTAAAATGATGACTGCTAAACTTTGTATGATTGTGATCATGACTTCATAGTATTAGAAAGGTTTCTTTTTGGCTGCCTGATGTATTTTCTCTTTGACCTGGGGACTATGGAATTTGACTATAATATTCCTGAAAGTGTACATTTTGGGATACACTTGTAATGGCACTCAGTGGATTGTTTGAATTTTCTTTTACCCTGTTTCTAGGAGATCGGGACAGTTTTCTCTCATAATTTCTTGAAATATGATGTCAAAACTCTTTCTTTGACCATGGCTTTCAGGTAATTCAACAATTCTTAAGTTATCTCTCCTCAATCTGATTTCCAGGTCAGCTGTTTTCCCTCTAATGTATTTCACATTTTCTTTATTTTTAATTTTTTGACTTTGTGTTATTCTCTCTTGATGTTTCCTATAGACATTAGGTTTCACTTACCTAATTCTAATATTTAAGGAATTATTTTCTTCAGTGAGCATTTGTAATGCTTTTTAAAATTTTTTTCTAATTTTATTTTTAAGCTATTATTTTTCTTCAGTATTATTTTTGTGCCTCTTTTATCATTATTAATTGTATTTTTATAATTTTCTTCTTTGCTTCCACTCTTTAACACTTTTGTTTTCCTCTACCCCCTCTTATTTGATTTTTTTTAAAGCAATTGGGGTTAAGTAACATGCTCAAGGTTACATGGCCAGTTATCTTGTGTGGGTGCCAAGTGTCTGAGTCCAGAAGAGATCCTGGGTCTCCTGGCACCAGGGCTGGTGCTCTTACTCACTGCGCTGCCTGGCTGCCCCTCTCTTATTCGATTTTGAAAATCATTTCTTGGATCTTCCAAGAACTCTTGTTGGACTTGTGTCTAATTCATATTTTTCTTTGAGACTAAGTTTATAGCTATTTTGACTTCATTGTTTTCTTCTGAATTTTTGTCCTTTTCTTTCCTGTCACCATAGAAGTCTTTTATTGCTCATTTGTCCACCTTATTTCTTTTTTTCAAAATTTGTGTTAATGTTAGGATCTGTTCTTGGAGTTGGCACAGGAAAGATCACTGTCTCAATCTTTAGGCTTTTTTTCACTGCTGTTTTCAGAGCTAGTTCTGGAGGTTTGGGAGAGAGATGTGGTCACCACTCTCTTGGTCTGAACTCTGGTTCTTACTCAGCATGGGCCTTTAATTCCTTGGGATTGAAGTTGATACTGCTCCTCAAGTCCCTGACCCCTTGGAACCACATTAAACGCCACTAAATACCACTAGGTATACTTGCTGGTGGAACTACAACTAGGGGTGTATGACAGTCTGCTTGATCTAGGTTATGAGAACTGGTTATTAGATTTTCAATGTGAGCATTTACATCCTAGAAATTAGAAAATGTTACAAATCATAGCTTGATTTACTGTTTTATTGAATGTCTAGACTTAAAAAGTGATGGATACTATTTTTGCAGATTCAACTAAAAAGTGTGTCATTGGTATTTTTTTTTCCACTGGAAAGCCAGGTGCTAAACATTTGCCAGGATACCACAAGCTACAACTTTTCTCAAAAAAAAAAATACATGCTTTATCCTAAATAACCCACTGAAAAATATAGAATAATCAAGTACTAATATTTGTAATTTGGTTATATAGAAATGAATAATTTCCATAGAGTATCTGACTTTAGGAATTAATTCAATAAAACCATCATACTAAAATGAAATAAAAATTAACCTTTAATTTATTGTCTCTGATACATTTAATAGTTTGCATATGAATATTGTGCAGAATTTAAACATAAAAATAATAAAAAGCTAAGAATTATGAAAAACTTGAAATGGCTCATTTAATTCTACTAAGTTAAAGGGGAAAATGATCACTGTATCAATGTGGAGGCCCTCTTTTATTTTCAATAAGTAAGTTTACTTCAAGCTTTACTGTCATGGATTGTAAGCACCCTTGAAACACATGACAAAGGATTTTCTGAGACAGATTTCTTCTCCAGAAAATTACAGAATGTATAAAAATGAAGACTGAGAAATTGCTATCTTGTGTCCCAAGATATCTATCAAAAGCCATCCAGAGTCCCTTTGTACTTAACCTTTCTCACATATAGAGGGAAACATGGTTTTAGATTTCTATAAGTTACAAGTAAAACACAGACCAAGATGAAATTGATGTTCTTGATAGGTTTTTCTAGGGAATTTTATAGTCTTATATATATGATAAGTTGCTGAACAATGTATTCCAATAATAGAAAAGTATATGCCATAGTCTCAAGTCCCCGGTCTGGTCTCTATTAGATTACTTCATTGAATCAGGGAAAAAAAAAATCTACATAGCCAAGCAATATAACTAAAATCAGTAAGCTGCAATCTCACTTTCATTTTTTCCATCAAGAACTAAAACAGTCCCTAAAAGAGCAAGACGTCAAATTTTCTAATTCAGTTTTCAAACACAAATGGACAAATTTACAAGTGTTCAACCTTAGATGAAAGCTCACTGAATAAAGACTGTTAGAGAAGAGATACTATCCTAATCTACTAGTTGAAAAGGTGGTCAAAACTTATTGAAAAATAATTTTCACAATATGCAGAAATTTGGAGATTATTTAATATCACAAGATCTTGGAATATCAGCACTGAAAAGGCTTCGAAAGGGGTTTATTCCAAACTTGATTTAAGCAGAAATGAATTGCAACATGTTTAAATATTAGTTAGAAATTTGCAAATAAGTTTATAAACATTGTCATTTGAGATGTACAATAGCTCTAAGAAGTAAGTAGCATATAAATTATTATTCCTCTTTTATAGATGAAGAACACAAAGATAGGAGATTGTTACTTAGTCTTGGTTTCACCAAGCTAGTATATGTTAAAGGTAGAATTTGAAGCAAAGACTTTCTAACTCCAAGACCAGCATTTTATACACTAGAACAATTTATTACCTTACAAAATAGTCAATTCTGCCTTAAGTCACCTTTAAATTTCAGAACAGAATTTTCAATTGTGTTGAACCAAATCTATTTCTATAACTTCTTCTTATCATTCCTCTTTTGCTGCGGAGTTAGAGAAAACAAGTCCACTCCCTTTTCTATATAAGATAGCTTCAAAAATTTGAATACAGCCTTCATGTCCTTGCCTAAGTCTTCTAATGACTAAATAATTTCCCTACTCCCTTCAGTCAAAACTAACATGGAAAATTTTTTTTAACAGTCTAATCATTTAAAATATATAATTTTTTAAAGAATTTTAAACTTGCTAATGAACAAAATAATAAATGAACAAAAATTAAAGTAAACCATGTAGAAAACTATAAATCATCAAATGTCATTAAAATGAAAATAAGACGCATATGTGTTTTAACAAGATAACAATAACACTGCATTTACTTTAACATTCCCTTCAAACTCTTTTTTCATTTATTTCCTTATGGGAGTTTGCTGTGGGTATCATCCTCTTCATCATTGTCATTATCATTGTTTTTTATAATGGCACAAATGCTTTTGGTCTTAATCTGCTTTCTCTGCTTTCATCATTTTGGATTTTGTTTATATTTCTTTATATCATTCAAAGTTTATATTTCCTGTCACATTAATGTCCCTGTGTGTATATGTGTATATTATATAAGTACATATGTATATGTATTTGCATACATACATATATGAGTATAACAAGATTACCTAAATCACCTGATAAATGGGCACTGATGTGGGAAATAGTACAAGACACCCTGACTTCTTCCACCACATTTGTGGGAAGAGCCTCTTTTCATTGACTCCATAACCGAAATAGACTACATGACTTAAAATGTCAGTTAGGGACTGTGTTGCTCTCTTTCAAGAAACATTCCAGAGGTGAAGGTCCTATTCATCCACAGCATGGGTGTCATGAACTAAAGTAGCTGGGAAAATGGGTTACCTATCCTCAATATTCGGGTACTATGGCTCTAAGAAACTAGCTTGGAGTTTTGTTCTGTTTAGTTTAACCTTTTCTATTCTAAGAACGGATAGTGGAATTCCCTGATCCAGGAATTCAAACCTTTGTGATGATGAATTCAGGGTTCCTGTACAGATGTTGGTGGCAGGCAATAGGGAGGCCTTCAGTTATGTGACTTGCCCAGAGCCACACGACTGGTAGCTGTCTGAGGCTGAACTTGAACTCAAGAAAATGAGTCTTCCTGATTCCAAGCCCAGCACTCTACTGACTGTGCCACTAAGTTACCCCTAACTTAATACAGTTATTTCAAATCGCAAATCATCAGAAAGAACATATTGGGAATATAGTTTAATATCTATTGACAGAATGAATGATCTGACTCAGTTCTGGGTCAAACTTCTATTAATGAGGATTCTTTGTACTATAGGTATATTCTTTCATTTTAGTAAAATCTTCTGATTGTTGTCACATGACTATTGGCAGCTAGGTGGTTCAATGGATAAACTTCTGGCCATGGAGTCAGAAAGAAATTCCCTCAGTACTATAAAATGGGAATTATAGTATGTACCTCTGAGGAATGTTGTGAGGATAAAATGAGATAATATTTATAAGTGCTTTCTTTGTACACTACCTGACATAAAGTAGCTATTTAATAAATGCTTTCCCTTACCTTTTAAATATAATCTACTTATATTGGACCATTTTTCTAACTTATTTAAAGGCTTTGGGATTCTTGTTCTAATTTTTTTTTCTTTTATTGGTTTTTGGAGGGCAATTGGGGTTAAGTGACTTGCCCAAGGACACACAGCTAGTTGTTCTTTCTTTTATCAAATGCTTTATTAACATCAAGTTTACATCATTCATTTCCACAAGATTTTGAGTTACAAATTTTCTCCCCATTTTTCCCCTACCCAACACCCCAAAAGAACAATCCCACTGGATATCCTATCCTCCAATCTGCTCTCTCCCATATCTTTTCCCATATCCCCTCTGACTTTTCAGTGGGGCATGGTGGATTGCTATGCCCCAGTGCCTGTATATCTTATTTCCCAGTTACATGTAAAATAATATTAATAATAGTATATATAGATATAGATATGTAGATATCTATATCTATATCTATATATATATATATATACATATACATATAAAATGCCTTTTTGGAGGGCAATTAGGGTTAAGTAACTTGCCCAAGGTTACACAGCTAGTTTTTTGGTGTGGTGTTAAGTGTCTGAGGCTGGAACTGAATTTGCTTCCTCCTGATTCCGGGGCTGGGCCTTTACTCACTGTGCCACCTAGCCACCCCCATATGTATATATTTTTTAAACATTTGATTTTAAAGCTTTGAATTCCAGATTCATTCCCTTGCTCCCTTGTCATCCACACTTACTGGGAAGATAAGCAATTCAATATAGGTTGAACATGTGTAGCTATGTAAAACATTTGCATAGTGGATTATATTATAGAATGACTATATTTCCCTCCCTCCTATCCCACCTCCCACTTGTTCTATTCTCTATTTTCATCCTGTCCCTTTTCAAAAGTGGGTGCTTCCAACTTTCCTCACTCCAATGTGCCCTCCCTTCCATCATCCCTCTTCTCATCCCCTTCCCCCCTACTCTCCTATAGTGTGAGATACCCTACTTAGTGTGTATGTCATTCCCTCACTAAGCCAAATTCAATGAGAATAAAGTTGACCTTTCCTTTAGCCTTCCTGTTCTTCCCCTCCATTGTAACCATTCCCCCTTGTCTCTTTTTATATGAAATAGTTTACCCCATTCTGTCTCTCACCATCTCCTCTAATTATATTCCTCTCCTCTTAATTTCACCTTTTAAGTATCATCCCTTCCTGTTAAATTGATCCTGTGCCCTGTATCTATGTATACCCATACCCATACATATATATGTATATATATACACATTCACATATGTATTCATATGCCCATATACCCTCCTATATAGACATATATATATGTATATATATATATATATATATATATATATAATTTTCTATTCACTTCAACTATTTTCATACTGAGGACATTTTCCTAAGTTACAATCATTGTTTTTCCATGTAGGGATGGAAATAGTTCAAATTTGACAAGTTCCTTATGATTCCTTTTCCCTGTTTACCTTCTCTTGCTTCTTGTATCTATTCAACTGCTTTTTTTTTTCATCAAGAATGCTTGAAAGTCCTCTATTTCATTGAATGACCATATTTTCCCCTGAAACATGATACTCAGTTTTGCTGGGTAGGTGATTCTTGGTTTTAATCCCAGCTCCTTTGACCTCTGGAATATCATATTCTAAGCTTTTCAATCCCTCAGTATAGAAGCTGTCAGATCCTGGGTTATCCTGATTGTGTTTCCACAATATTCAAATTGTTTCTTCCTGGCTGATTATAATATTTTTCCTTGATCTGGGAATTTTGGAACCTGGCTATAATATTCCCAGGAGTTTTCTTTTTCAGATCTTTTTCAGGAGATGATCATTGGATTCTTTCAACCTCTATTTTGCCCTCTGGTTCTAAAACATCACGGCAATTTTCCTTGAGAATTTCTTGAAGGATGATTTCTAGGTGCTTTTTTTTTATCATGGCTTTCAAGTAGTCCAATAGTTTTTAAATTATCTTTCCTGGATCTATTTTCCAGCTCAGTGGTTTGCCCAGTGAGATATTTCACATTGCCTTCTATTTTTTTCATTTGTATGGGTCTGTTTAATATTATCTTGATTTCTCATAAAGTCACTACCTTTCATTTCCTCCAATCTAATTCTGAAGGAATGATTTTCCTCAGTGAGCTTTTGAGATTTTTTTTTCCATCTGGCAAATTTGGCTTTATAAGGCATTCTCCTCATTGGCTTTGTGAGCATCTTTTGCCATTTGAGTAAATCTGTTTTCTAAGATGTTGTTTTCTTCAGTCAGGTTGTTGACTCTTATTTCATAATTTTCTTGCATCGTTCTCATTTTGATTCCCAAGTTATCCTCCACTTCTCTTTGGTTTTCAAAATCTTTCTTAATCTCCTCTAAGGCCCTTCTTGGAAGTTTTTGGTGCAGGAGTTCTGACTTCACTGACTTCCTCCTGTTCCATGCTTTGATCCTTTTTATCCCCAAAATAGGAGTGTAAAGTTGGATTGCTCTGCTTGCTTTGACTTCTCTCATTTGCTCATGTTGCCACTCAATTACTTGACTTTTGAGCCTTTTGCCACAGTAGGACTCTGCTACCAGACAGGGGAGCTTCATCACAATTGCTGGGTTTTTTTCAACTGCTGAAGGTATTAGTTGGGTGCTCTCTCTGAAGCCTCCACACACTCCGGAAAGCTGGTCACACACCCCAGGACCTCTACCCTAGACCACAATCCAGATCCAAGCAGATTAAAGCAATAGCGATTACCCCTTAGACTGGTTATTTGCTCCCCCTATGATCTGCAGGCCAGGAACTGAAGCTGCCATGTGGAGGTGGCTGCAATTCCACAGTGCTGCAGTGGCTTTTCCCTCCAGGGGATAAATTCAGAGCCACTCCCAAACTACTGGAGCCCAAACTCTGCCCTGCACTGACCTCTCACTTTGTCCTTAGCATCTATGGGTTGATTATTCTCAAAATTGCCACAGGTGTTGGTGATCTAAAGTCCTTCCAGCTGGTGGCTGGTTGTGGCCACTTGGAGGCTAAGACCTCCAGCTCCAGTGGGGCTGAGGTCAGCTCCAAGAGCACTGTGCCACTTCCTGCCAGCCTGCCAGGCTGTCCTCAACAGGAGGTTAGCTTCTCCGTGTCACTTTGTGAGTTCTGTAGCTCCAAAATTTGTTTAGAGTCACCTTTTACATGAATTGGAGGAGGTGGAAGTTGAAGCTCAACAGAAGTGCCATTTCTACTCCACCATCTTGACCCTGCCCAACAGCTAGTTTTTCTTGTTTTAATTTTGCCATTTAATTCCCACAATAAAAATCTTTGATGAAGAAAATCTGAGACAAAGAACTCTGAGTATGATCAATTTATTAGCAAAGCTAGCAATTGTCAATAAAATGGGATCCAAGGATCCTCAGTAGCCAAAGATAAAACTGACAGGCAAAGCATTTAAAAAGTTACTAATTTTTAAGCATAGATGTATCTCATTTCTCATTGGTTGGTTCCCTCTTAAATCAGTTCCTTACCAGGTAGTCTAACATCCCTTGACTAATGTCTTGTGGAAATTTCCCGGGCTGGGCAAACATTCTATGACCAGATTAACTCATAGCCCCTGGAAAGTCCTATAGTTAGCAATTTCCAGGGGATGGACAGCAGTCTTGTGGTTTGCATGCTAGTACTTACAGACGAATTTAGAATCTTTGCAATGAGAGAACTGGGAAAAGGAGAACTGGGAATAAGGCACCTGGAGCAGTTTTTTTTTTTTTCTTTTGGCTTCTGCTGCCAATATTGAGCTAGGTCATTACACTTAACAAAGCTTATAAGTCTTTCAGAGTTGTTTATCTTTACAATAGTGTTGTTATTGTAGTGATTGTTCTTTTGATTCTGCTTAATTCCCCCTGCATCAGTTCATACAAGTCTTTACAGGTTTTTCTGAAGTCATCTCCATCATTTTCTTTTATAGAACAACAGTATTTCTTTCATATACATATCCTAACTATTTTTTTTATCTATTTCACAATTGATGGGCACTCCACATCCCCAGTTTTCAATTATTTTTGTGGGGGAAGAATGATATATCAGTTTATATTAAAAAATAATAAGCACTAAAAGTATCTGGAACTGCTTAAAACATTTCAGATAAGTGCAACCTGTTATACAATTAAGAATCAGAAACAAATGAACTCAGCAGACCACTGTTGGATGAATAAAAGAACATAAGTACTGGGAGGTTTCCATGTTGGACAAGAACTATGAGGGAAAAAAAAGAAGTCAGTTTGGCAGAAGATAAATTTATACCAGTATCTAGCATATATCACAATGGGTTCTATATAACCTATGTAACAAACATGGAAGATGAAAAGATCATGTATCTTCGCAACTATTGCTGATAGGAAAAGTATGTTTTAATTAATTAATTAATTATTTTTTAGTTTTCACCATTCACCTCCACAAGATTTTGAGTTCCAAGCTTTCTCCCCATCTCTTCCCTCCCCTACCCCAAGATGACATGCATTCTGATTACCCCTTCCTCCAGTCTGCCCTCCTTTCTATCATCCCCCTTTTTCTTATCCTCTTGTCCCCTACTTTCCTTTAGGGTAAGATAGATTTTCATACTCAAGTTATTATGTATGTTATTCCCTCCTTAAACTAAATTCAATATGAGTAAGGTTCACTCATTCCCTCTCACTTCACCTCTCTTCCCTTCTGTAAAAGCTTTTTCTTGCCCCTTTTAAATGAGATAATTTACCCCATTCTACTTCTCCCTTTCTCCTTCTCCCAGTACATTCCTCTCTCACCACTTAATTTTATTTTATTTTTATATCATCCCTTTATATTCAACTCACCCTGTGTCCTCTATATATAGAGAGATAGACGGCACATATATATATACATATGCATATACATATACACATATAAATATATACACAGACATCCATATATACCATATATATGCATACACACACATATATATATACATACACAGAGGCACACATACATATACACACTATATGTGTGTGTATATAGAGGTTATCCATGTGTAGTCATGCAAAACACCACTATGATAGCCATGCTGTGAAAGACTAACTATATTTCCCTCCATTCTATCCTGCCCCCCACTTATTCTATTCTGTCCTTTGACCCTGTTCCTCCTCAAAAGTGTTTGCTTCTGATTGCCTCTCCCACATTTGCCCTCTTTTCTATCATCCCCCCAGCTATGGCAAGGTAAATATACCCAAATGAGTATGTATGTCATTCCCTCCTTCAGTCAAATCTGATGGAAGTAATGTTCACTCATTTCCTCTCACTTCCCCCTCTTCCCCTCCACTGTAAAAATTATTTTTCTTGACTCTTTTATATGAGATAATCTACTCCATTCTGTATCTCCCTTTCTCTTCTCCCAATACATTTCCCTCTCACCCCTTAATTTTATTTTTTTTAGATATTGTACCTTTATATTCATCTCACCCTGTTTCCTCTGTCCTCTGTCTATATATAATGTTTACCTTTCCATGCTTCTCTTGAATCTTGTACTTGACAGTCAAATTTTCTATTCAGCTCTGGTCTTTTCATCAAGCATACTTGAAGTCCTCTATTGAATATCCATTTTTCCCCCTTGAATTATTATACTCAGTTGTGCTGAGTAGGTGATTCTCAGTTTTAATCCCACTTCCTTTGGCCTCCAGAGTATCATATTCCATGCCCTCTGATCCTTTTAGGTAGAAGCTTCTAGGTCTTGTATTTTTCTGATTGTGTTTCCACAAACTCAAATTGTTTCTCATAAAGTCATTAGCTTCCATTTGATCCATTCTCATTTTTAAGAAATTATTTTCTTCAGTGAGCTTTCAGACCCCCTTTTCCATTTGAATATTCTGCTTATTAAGGCATTCATCTCCTCATTGGCTTCTTGGGCCTCTTTTGCTATTTGGATTAGAATATTTTTAAGGTGTACTTTTCTTCAGCATTTTTGGGGGATCTCCTTTAGCAAGCTGTTGATGTGTTTTTCATTATTATTATATTTCATTATTTTCTTGCATGATTCTCATTTCTCTTCCCAATATTTTATCTACTTCTCTTACTTGATTTTCAAAATACTTTTTGAGATCTTCCAGGGACTGAGACCAATACATATTTTTCTTAGAGCCTTTGGATATAGGAGCTTTGACTTTGTTGTCTTTGTGTTGTATGTTTTGATCTTTTTTGGCACCAAAGTAAGATTCTATAGTATGATTTTTCACTGTTAGTTCATTTTCCCAGCCAATTACTTACATCTTTATATCTTTGTTAAGGCATAATTCAGCTTCCAGAGCATAGAGTGCACTGTCCTAAGCTTTAGGGGTTTTGTGCAGCTGTTTGCAGAGATATTTCTAGGGACCTGTAAATTTTTAATTCTTTCAAGGTTTATCTAAAGAGAGGTATTTACTCTTGTCTGTGCTCTGATCTGTGAGTCACCACAAGCACTCTTTTCTTCCTTGGAATTGTGAGAAGGATTTCCTTTCCACCACTGCCATAAGTTCTGCCATGCCAGAGCTCCTCGCCCCTGGATCATCACCCAGGACTGTGACCCAGATCCAAGCAAGGGAAAAGCAAGGGAATCCTGCCTCAGTGCCACCAAAAATATCCCTGCAATTTCCCTCTGATCAATTTCTCAATCCCCCTACCATCTGTGGCTTGAGAACTCTGGAAGCAGCCACTGCCGCTGCCCTGGGGCAGGACCACACTTCTCTCTCACCCAGGTTCAACAGACCTTTCCCACTGACCTGCTAAGTTGTCTTTGGCATTTGTTTGTTGAGAAGTCTGGAAACTGCCACAGCTGCCAGTGATTCAGTCAGCAAAAAATGCTCCAGGTTTGCCAGGGCCTGGTCTATGATGGTGTGACCTGCACAGGACTGCCTTTGTCCCTTAGACCAGTGCAAAAGACCTTTCCTGTTGACCTTGCAGGTTGTCTTGGGCTAGAAATTTTTTTCACTCTGTCATTTTGCGGGTTCTATTGCTCTAGAATTTGCTTAGAGTCATTTTTTATAGGCATTTGTAGGGATTTGAGAGAGAACTCAGTGAAATCCCTGATTTCTCTCTGCCATCTTGGCTCCACCCCCCCCAAAAATACTTTTAAAAAATTATTATAGACTTCCAAAAATATGTAAGATTAAGAACCATTCTCTTTTATCTGAGTAGTAGATGCATATAGATTTTTTTTTCAAAAGAAGAAATACAAACTATCAAACAGCATCTGAACTATCATAGAAATAACAACTAGACATCACTGTCACATTATCTTATATGTTTCAAATTTACAAGACAATAGAAAGTCAAAAGATTCATCGTTGGAGGAGGGTGTATGAAAACAAACAACAATTCACTACAGGTGAAGCTCTTCATTGGTCAAAAATAATTTAATATTAGTAATATGGTGCTTTAAAGTTTATAAATAAATATCTGTAAGTGCTATATAATTTATAATGCTATTTCATTGGATTATTCAAAAAAACTTAGCAAACAATTAATCATTTTTGACATATCATACAAATGTAATTATGCTACTGAAAAGGAAAAAGCAAGAGGGAAAAATATACATACACAGTATTTGTGTGTAAATGTGTGTAGTGTCTATGTGTTTGAAAACTAATTTTAAAAATACTTTGCAATAATTAAAAAGTAGAAATAAACCAATAGTTGAATGATCAGAGAATGTGGGTAATGGCTGAATTATTGAGATGCATCAATGAAATGAATGATTATCATAACATTCATGAATGACAAATATGAGTTATTTAAGGTAAAAAACATATTCAAATACAATGCAATATTAAAATTTTCCCCCTATTCTTCATTTCTGTTGACAAATAGTAAACTATAAAAATGAAAATTAAAAAAAAAATACTATCCGTCACAATCATATTATCAAGAGATTTTGCTTTTTATGAAATTTACTGGTTAAGTCAGTGTGAGAGTTTGTGCATTTCTTTGAACATCAGAAATGCATTAAATAATAAATAAATCACATTTTTAAAAAGACAGTTTATATCACCTGCAAACTTGTGATCTATTGCCATAAATATTCAGCAGAGCTAAATGTTAATATATTAAAGGTTTTGGAATGACGTAGCAAAAGAAAATATTAGAAATAACTTCTATTTTTCACTATTAAAAGTGATTTGGTGATCTTAGTTTCATCCCATATTTTAAGCAATAATACATTTTATAATGCAAATATTACAATTTAATAGCTAGAATAAAATGCTATACATTTATTGCCTACTATGTGCCAAGCAACATGTGAAGTGCTAGGCAAAGATTTTGTTTAAAGACAATTAAGAACAAAACTCTTCTGTTACAGAATTACAAATCTAGAACAAGATTATATGACACATATATAGCTATGGAATAGCATATGCTATCTTAGTTCTGGAAAAAAATATAAGACTGTAGAACTTGTACAAGAGACATAATAACATAATGGATAGAGTTCTGGGTTGGGCCCAGAAAAATCTGAGTTCACATCTTGCTTCTGACATGCAGTAACTATATAAGGAAGAGCAAGTCACTTACCTCTATGTGCTCTAGATAACTAAGACTATAAAGTGCTAATATATACTAGTGGGGGTCAATTTCCACCCAACCTGTATTTATGAAAAGCATGAAGTTTTATAAGAGAGAATGGAGGAAATAAAAAGCATTCCAGGTGACCACATTCAGTGTATTAGGGGCAGAGTATATTTTCAAATCTGGGAAAGTTCTCAGAGTCACTTAAGCTTATCAAAGGTCCTAGGGGCAGGGAAGATATTAAGTTCCCATTCCCATAACAATCTATTAAGTGGCTGAAGCTTGATTTGTACTTAAGGGTTCTTGACTACATATACTATCTACTGTACCATCTAGCTGCCTCAATGTCTATGGATTTCTGTTTCCATATTTGTAAAATTAGTGGGTTGATCTTGATGATCTACAAAGTCCCTTCCAGTTGATCCTGACTTGATGCTGCTACTTAGAGGCATGTTCCAATTCTCCTATTCTTGATGACAATATATGATACTAGTGAATTTGTAGAATCATATCTGAAAAGGCATAAGGGTGAAGAATCAACTGGCTTTATGTCTGCAGTTCTATCTATGCTACATAAAGTCTATGATCTTCTATTATTGGGTTTTTCAGGATTATTCTTCACTATATTATACCTGTTTCTATTTGCTACGGGTAAGTGAGAATTATATTGGTCAGTTATGCCTTGATTTTTCACATAGAAGGGCATGAAAGCACATGGCACATTTATTCTCCCCCAGATCTTCCAAGACACTAAGATGGAGTCAACAAAGTTGAATATTTTTCTAATTTTTTAAAAATTTAATTTCTTAACCTTAAAAAAATGTGAAGAGTCACACAGAATATGGAGAGGTGGATGAGACATGTGAGGATGACACAACATATTTAAATTGAAAATTTTATAGGAGAAAAGTCATAAAGTAAATCATCAGACAGGTGTATTGTCAGAAAAAAAACAAAAAGACCACATAGTTACAGAGGAAGAATAAAGGATGAAATAAAGAGCGTAGGTTAAACATAAGTTACCTTTATATTTTTTCAACATTATATATTGTCAAAACTTATAACATATATATTATACATGTTATAAGAGCATAACTTATTTGCTCCATGAAATTTTAAAGGCATTAGAGGAAGGCCACAGCATATTTGGTTGCTTCTTGTAAAGTGTTTTTAGGAAAGTGGAGAATAAGAGTTACAACAGATATGTGAAAAGGGGGCACTGTGTTGTATACTATTTCCAAGACTACCTCATATCAATCACTTCACAGATACTTTTTAAACTAAAGCACTTCTTGTAAAAAGGTAAAATGCTAGTACAATACTAATGGTAAATCCAAACAACAGTAACAAAAACAACACATTTTGAAGTAAGGAGGATAGAAAAAAAAACATTTTAAACATTTTCCTTTGATTATATTATTACAACTTCTGGCATATATGTTCATGTGGGAAGAAAGTATTCAGAAGAAATTGGAAGGAAATAAAAAAGAGCAAAAAGGAAATCTAAGAATATAAATTAAACTGTTTCAGGCATGCACCAAAATTTCAGTTTCCCAAGTTAAGGAAGTTGAAAACAACAAAATACCCTGTAGCACTTTGTTTTATTTAAAATGTCATATATTAAATAGAAACTGCCTAAAAATCTGAAAAACTGGTGCTGGCTATTGATCCTATACAGGAATGGAATGGAATTTTGTTGGACTGCAGTTGAAATTACCTGCAGCATGAGAACCTCAGAGTGCTTGTTACCTTTGTGGGAGAATATACATAGTGTTTTGAGGCATCTCTAAAGGTCTTAAATGTTCTGTATTTCTCCATCTATGCTGAAATTTCTTTTTTTTTAATTTTTGATCTTCATTAATTTGTTTGTTTACTTTTAGTTTACAAGATTCAGATCCTGTGCTGAAATTTCTGCTGTTAGTGTCCATCCTTTATATTAAATAATTGTTAAAATAGTATAATAAAGAAAATATTTTAAAAATACCCCCTAATATTTATATATCACTTTGTACTGTGAAAATTTTTTTTATATTCTTTATGTCATTTCTCTAAAATGGCAATATGAGTCAGAGATCCAGGCATTTTATACTTCCTGTTCAAAAATCTTTCAACATATTCCTGTAGACCAAAGGATAAAATACAAATTACTAGACTATCTATTAAGGGTCTCTACAGTTTTATTTCAACCTCACTTTCTAGCTCTGATTCAATTACTTACATATAATATGTGAGTGTGCAAGTATATGCGTATGTATGTATATATGTGTATACATATATAGATTATATATTCACACACATTATGTGTGTATTTATATATTAATATTGAGTTCATGGAATTCCAGGTTAAGAACCCCTTTTTAAGCTATTGATAAGTAATCAATATTCAAACATCAACAAAAGGCAGCAAGGTCTATAAAAAATGAATTAGATTTGTTGTAATAAGATAGGGGTTTGAGGCTTAACTCCACTAATTGCTATCCATGCAACTTTTTGCAAGTCTACTAAACTCACTTTCCCTCAGTTTCTAATTTGTAGAATGATAACCTAGTCTAAATGATATCTAAAGTGCTTAAAATCTATGTTTAAATTCCTATCAGATTACACTGTCAGTTTGTCAATGTGGCAAGACTATGTGGGACTCTGACAGAAGAAAATGTAGAATATTTGTTTTGGGATAGTGGAGAAGTATGGGGAAAGCCAAATATGAAGTATTTCATAAAGAAGATAGCTTTTTAATGGACAATATTAAAGCCCTGGATACTTAGACAAAGCAATTCCTAAAGGAGAAAAGGAAGCAAAAGTAAGGAAGATCCCAAAGACATTTTACATTGCATAAATATCAAAGATGACCTGCAACACTCCTGAGTTAGACTCAAAGTAGATTAAAATATAATTGGAAAATATGTGACAAAATTGTAACCCAAGTCCTAAAATCCATTGGAATGGGACTCTCTATTGGTGGAGATCAATGCCCTGCACTTGCATAAAAGACAGGATGGAATTAATGAACATAATAGGACATTCTTATCTTGTTATAATTTCTTCAGTCTCCTTCTATTTCTAGAAACTCTTTTCTCTTCTTTGGGATCTGTAGTCATTTTGGGTGCTATAAGTTGGGAGCCATAGTGTCAGAATATGACCTATGACTCACAATTGATGTAAACTCCCTTTATGTAAACAGTAAAAGAAACTCCAATTATCTTATGGGAAAACTTGTACATGACCCTGGTCATTTCTATCATTATGCTTCCTTTATTTTGTTCCTATATAATATCCAATGTAGCCTAACAGTCAAGCCAGGATCCCCTGTCCAGTCCTTCTACCACCAAAGATGGGTCTCTGTAGCAGCAATCATCCCAGCATTCCCAGGGTGGCTGCCAACACAGGTTCTTAGATCTGTTTTTCTAAAGGAAAGCAACTCAAAATGGGTTAACAAGCTTACTTTAATCAATTAAACATATCATTTACCTTGTTCAAGGGAAAGTCAGCACCCAGAACTTCAGAGTATACCGACAAGTTACAAGAAAACAGAAAAACATATCAAGCAGACAGGCCTCCAAACTGTCCAACCACTACATCCATACCAAATCACAGTTGCCAGAGAGGAAAGCATCAACATTTGGGTTTTTCAAAAACAGGGGGCTTTCAACGGCTGCCCAGAGTCTCATTTGCTCAAATCACACAACACTTCTCCAAGTAAGCCCCAAAGCCAACCCTCACATCAAGGTTTATATAGCCTTATCCAGGCTCAGAGAATGAAACAACCCTCTTGACCCACTGCCCAATCACAAAGTATCTCTTGAAAAACAAGCCTCCCACCACAGGTTCCAAGTATACTTAACCTTAGGGGCAGAGAAGATCTTAAAAATTTACATTCCTATAACAGTCTCATGAGTACTCCCCCAATTTACCCAATAAATCCTCATACAATTTATTTACTTCCATGCTGGTATATACTATCTTTCTTTCATTGCTCTCTCAGTACTTTCCTTTCTCAGTGGAACTGTTCTTTGGAATAGTTTTTATTCTTACAGGTGCTTCTAACTTCCATCTCTGAGAGATAAAATGCATAATTTTCAGATTGCTAAAAGGAAAATAAGGCTCTGGGACAAAGCCAACATGAGAAGAACTGGTAGTCATCTCCTTCCTGTTCTTAAATCCTCAGCTTGCTACACTAGAGACTTAGGGGAATTTCTCCTTGCATAAGATCTGGAATTCTCTCTTAGTTAAGCTAAGTTACTTCTCTCTCAATGGGAGAGCTCCTTCATTCTCTATTGTCTGGTATATGTTGTCCTATATATACCTTGCTGATTTTTTTGTGTTGCTATTGACTTGGATAAATGGGTTTCTTTGCTACTTATTATGTGTGTTCTTTGTGGTCTTGGTATTTGGTTAGAAAGGAGTCAAGGCTTAGGTTCTCCTTTCCTCATTAATGAATAGCAATCAGAAGTGTAGCTTGAATTTGAAAACTGTTTTCTTTAGAGTAAAAAAGCTAAGGAAGCAGGTAGATAGATACTAGTTCAGTACCACCTCTCTCAAAGAGAGCAGAATAATGAACCTTCTGGTTCCAATCTATTGTTTTCCCTTCTGGAAAGAATTAATGTCTCTCTTGGAGAAGGAAGGGGGAGAAGTGCCTAGAGATGTCTATTCTGCCTCTGTTCAAGCCAAAGCCATACAACACCACCTCCATGCTACATGTAGGGCATAGCCTCTTCACAAAATAAATAAAAATGAAAGATAGATAATATTAATATGTGGTTTTCTAAGGATTCCATGGGTGTCCTTCTGTATGGTTTAGTGATTCCTGTTTCTATTTGAGTTTAACACAACTGGTTTACTGTTATGAAGTTGCCAAGAAACATCTCTGATCATCTGGGGCCCCAAATTTTTCTGTGGCCATAGAGACTTTATTATTCTTAATAAAAAATATTTAATGGGTTTCTTTGTCACATTGACTAAGAATTTCTGAGTTTAAGTTGGCAAGGCCCAATGTTGCTAATTTGAGCGGACATATTTGCCTAAATGATTCCCCAAGCCCTAAAGAAAAATGTTTAAAATCTATTCAGAACAGATGGAAAAGAATAAACCTGGCAGAGCAAGAAATGTGATTTCCAAATTTTCAAAGACATGTTGAAAAAATGAAAAACAAAAATAACATTTAAGCCCTGTAATAAAACAAAGGCTTGACAGGATTTTTTAATTGCCTATAGCAGTTATCTGTTATACTTTGAATTTGTTAAATTTATATCTAGATAAATAGCAGATATCTATAAACAAAATATCTAAAGACATCTATAAATAAAATATCTTTACAAATTAGGGTTTTTATAAATTTGATTCCACTATATTATGGCAAATTAAAGGAATAACAACAAAAACAGAAGCAATATTGAAATACTTTCCACCACATATATTTACAGAAAAAGTATGCTATGTTTTACCTAACATCTACAATAAGCATTTTTAACATAGGTAAATGTTGTGAGAATTAATAGATCAATAAACTGGGCTATCATTTGTCTTAAATTACCTGATTGCTAAAATCAGATGTTTCATAATTAAATTGTATTGTC
Source organism: Petaurus breviceps papuanus (assembly GCF_028583685.1). NCBI lineage: Eukaryota > Metazoa > Chordata > Mammalia > Diprotodontia > Petauridae > Petaurus > Petaurus breviceps. Next base: position 52,792,743 of record NW_027187391.1, read on the forward strand.
AGATTCTTTATAGACAATATGTTGATCAGTCTAAAAATACTATCTGTTCCTTAAGAGCCTTGAAAAAAATAAATTGATGTAGACACACAATTTGTTAATGATAGTTAATAATTACATAGTATATAATTCATTTGCATAGTTATCAAATAAGATAATGCTTCCCCTTCACCCTTTTAAGGACCTTGACTTATACCTAATCACTAAACTAAATCCCACCCATTCCCCTTAAAAATAAGTCCCTGTGAAAATAGATAAACATTTGTGGAAGGAATCCATTGGTGTTCCTGAGTTGTTTTTCATTACTTGAATGAAATTGTTTCAAAATGGACATTTGTTTCACCTTTGTTTGAAAACACTGGTTTCTCATTTGGCATAGGAGTGAGTTCAATTAACATCCACTAAAGACAGTTTTTAATCTACTTATGATCTAAATTAGAATTTTGGAATAAAAAAAATACTTTATTGAAATATAATAGTACTGTGGTATTTTGAGTGGAGCACTGGGTTAACAATCAGAAAATCCAAATGGATTTTACCACTCATCTATTATTTGTGACCTTTGACAAGTAACTTCATCCATCATACTCAGATTCACTCTCTTTATAGTAGGAGTGGTTCAATCACACTCTTAGTTTTACTAGATTTTTCTGAGTATCAAGTAACATGGTGGAAATAAAATCTATTTGTATATCCTACCTAGTATTATTTAGAACGTATAAACATTTTTTGATGATTATATTTGTATGCGGAATTTATTCCATTGACATACAACCACAACTTAGCTTTAACATATATTCTTAGTTCCCCTACAGAGCTGTTCCAGAAGTTAGAACTCTGCAGACTTCCTGTCCCACTCTACCACATAGCGAGGTGCCCAGTATCCCCCAGCCCCAGGTTGCCTTTTGAGAATGCCCAGAACAAATGGGCAACTGAGGCAGCTGCTCATCCTGCTTTCTTTGAATGTCTCTGGAGGGTTTTCTGCCTTGCCTTCAGGTGTGTCCCAACCCTGAAGTCAGCAGGGTTCACCTGCCCCACTCCCAACACAGCGTTAGTGCTTGGTGCCTAGTTGGGGAACATCAATTTAGAAAGCCAGAAAGGGGAGGGAGACCTCAGGGATTGCTGAGGGTCCAAGCTCCCCTCCTTTTACAGAGAGGGAAACTGAGACTCAGAAAGGCTTTCCTGAGACCACACAGGTAGTGAGGAGCACAGCAAGGCGTTCAACCCGATTTGTCTGGCCCTGAATCCATTCCTCTTTCTACTAGACTGAGCTGCCTTCTCTTTGGAGGAACAAACTTTGACCTCAGGCCACCTCTCTCAGGCACATATAACAGTGGCCTTAAGATGTCAGAAGGAAATTCTCCACATTCTCCTTTTTTTGACCCAGATGCTGGGAGGGGCTACTTAATAGGGGGAGGTCCAGAGTCCCAAACATTTTCTTTGATCCTGTAATGGGGGCAAGTGGTGGTTCAAGTATGCCTTGGGGCACCTTGTATATCCAGGACCAATGCCAATGGGGAATTTTCAGACTTCTTTCCCCCTTTTTGGATCTCAGTTTTCTTTCTCTGTAAAATGAAGGGGTTGGGCTGGATTTCTAGTGTCCAGTATCCAGGATTTCCCTTTTCTAGGAGCACCAGCATGATCTGTCTCCCCCATGGGCCCTCCTTCCAGCCTTGGTGTCTCTGTTCTTCCTAGTCTGCAACTGAGGAAAGCCCAGTCTTCTAGGTCCTGTGAGAGGTCTGGTTTTGCTTATGGTTAAACTGGGCAGCTCAGAGGAGCCCTAGGAAATGGCATCTTTGGTTCTGGGGGCCAGTCCCTCTTAACATGAATCTCAGAGGGAAGATGAAGCTTTGGGTGGTGAGGATGGATGGTGTCTATCCTTGGTCTCTTAGGAAGCCCCTGTTAAGGGTAAGAAATGATGTCTGCCCAGGGATTGTTGGGGTGGAAGGAATGGCCCAGGTGAACAGCCAAGTCTCACCTTATTAAGAAGCTTCAGGAGATAAGGAGATGAGATGGAGGGATTCTCTGTCATCCCTTCTTCTTCCCCTGCTGGGCAGGATTTTACCAATCCCACAGCAGGGCCCCCTTTCTGCTTTAGAAATGCCCAATTCTATTCGCTCCTTCTAGAGCAGGTTGTGTGAAACTCACAAACTTCTGTCTTCTGGGCCCACCAAGGGCTCTTTATTCCTTAGTTATCTGTGCTGATAACTGTTTTCAGGTTGAGCACAAGAATTAGATTTAGGCTGATTACATCCCTATGACACCATCATGCCCCCCCCCCCCCAGTTCCAAAAGTGTGGGATGGTAGTTGAAAGTATTCACTGTCCAGGGCACTCTCTTTAAAAATCTTAACTAGATTAGAATCTATGCTGCTGTCAATGGAGGAGTCCTTGGGTCTCCCAGGAAAATCGTTCTTCTCCAGTGCTGCCCTCCTCCCCCCCACCACCAATGCCCCTGAGCCTGCTAGAGGGGGCAGGCTGGTTGGAGATGGTAATGTGGAAGGGAACCCTGAGTCTTACTTGCAGAGGACAAGATTGTCCCTTGTACAAGGAGAGAACTGAGTGACCTAGAGGTCTGGAGGAGAAGGGAAGGGATCCAGAGGAATGATTAAAAATTGGAAAGGAGAAAGTGAGGAAAGGAGTTTGTGCTACAAGAGGAAAGGTATGAGAGGGCTGGGAACAGAGAAGGGAGAAGGCAGCTACCGTGTTTCCCCAATAATAAGACACTGTCTTATTATATATAAATATATATATATATATATATATATATATTTTTTTTTTTTTTTGGATAGAAAAACACCAGAGGGCTTATTTTCAGGGAAGGGCTTATCTTAATGAACATTGACAGCAATTTTAATAAACAGGTAAATGTGAACAAAAAAATGTACCTTTATTCAATAATGATCATGTAATTTTCTTCAACAACATCGTCATAAGTGACCATACCCTGAATTCCATCCTGGATGTCTTGCGCCTCCATTTCCTTCAGAAGAAGTGGACCCAATCTGTCATGTCCAGCAATATAGCTCTCTTTAAATGAATATGTCTTGTCCAGGTAACCTGTTCGTAGTGCCTTGGCGACACAGCTCTCAGTAATTTTATCCCATGACTTCTTCACCCAAGTCATGACTTCTTGCAGACAGGGCTTCACAAAGTTTCCATGCTGATTTCTTTCCATTCTATTTTCAATGTAGTCATTGACTTCCATGCGCAAATCGTCCTTGAATGGCTTGTTTATTGCAGTATCAAGGGTTTGGAGATAGGCAGTCATTCCTGCAGGAATCATTACTTGATCTATTCTTCTCTCTGCAAGGAAGTTCTTCATTTCTTTAGCGTGGTGAGTGCTGGCTGAATCCCAGACTATCAGACCTCTTTGGTTACCTCGCATAACAAGTGGCAGCATTAAATCAACCCACTTTCTTATAACGGCTTGTGTACACCAGGCTTTTTCGGTTTCAAGAATGTAAATGCCAGATACACGTTCAATCTTATCTTTCTTGCCCTTACTGATGATTAGAGGTGTGGCTTTCTTTCCATCCAAACAAATTGCCAAAACACAGGTGACCCGTGCACTTTCATAGCCAGTGGTGGGAATGTAGATTGACGTTTCACCCCTGTGATGAATTGTTGTTTGAGATCCTTGTCCCACAAACACTGCAGTTTCATCCATAGCAATCATATTGCAGGTTTGGTACTTGGAAATGTCGATCCTATCAATAAAGGACTTGAATGCAAGTGCACGTTTAATAACTTCAGCATCTTCCAGCTTAAACAGTGTTGTTGATCTTCTTAGGGACAGTTCATACCATTGAAGGAAACCGTCCAACCAGTGTTGTGATGCTTTGAATCCTTCTGAGACCATTTCAAACTCTGATGCCATTGAAAGGGCAAATGCTTGAATATCAGCCCTGCGCACAACCAAGGCCTTTGCTCTCCTGTCAGCAATCCATTCACCAATGAGCATCTCCAAGTCAGGATATAAGGGCTGCCGACCTGATCCAGACCTGCGCTTTTTCCCTTTTCCCTCATCCACCTGTTGATTGAGGTTATTATAATCTGCTCTCCATTTTCTGACCATTCGAAGATCCAAAAGTTTTTCTTACAGAAAACTGCAAGATTCTTGCCATGTGGCTCCTCTACACTTGCTTTCTTATACTCAACGGTATAGCTCTTCCTTTTTGTACTCATGTCTGGGGGTCAAAAACAGACAGAATAATAAAATTATGACCATCAGTCCTTCTTTTCACTCCATCATGCCCCATGAGTTCTTCTTTTTTCCTCCATCATACCCTTTTTATCCTCCATCACGCCCCCTCACTCCCGCTTACATATCGGATTTTTATGTTGTCCTGCCTCAGCTCTCCTCCGCGGCACTGCTCTCAATGGTGCCAGCAAGCAAATCACTGGGGAAGAACAGGATGACACGCTCACTGCTGCAGCTCTGATTGGATGCAGCTCGGAGTGCAGCATGCGTTTCACGGGGGGGGGGGGGGGGGGGACGGTGCATACAGAGGGTACCATAATGTAGCGTGTAGAGCAGGGGATCACCTTCACTACAGTAGCAATCTCAATAGGGCTTATTTTCGGGGGAGGGCTTATTTTGGAGGAATCTTACACAGTAAGGGGAGGGCTTATTTTCAGGATAGGTCTTATTATCGGGGAAACACAGTAGCAATCTAGGTGGGAGCCCAGGGGGTGGGAGGAGTGCCTGGCATCCTGTCCTCCACAGCCGGGTCTCTGGCCTACTAGCATATTTGTTCTCTCTGTGGAAAAGAGGAAGGTGCCATTTTAGGCCCATAGTGTTGCAGTCTTGAGTGGGGGGGGGGGAGGCGAGGGGCAGGAGAAATCCCCATCTCCTCGCCCGTTGACCTGGGGCTTCTCGGTTGGGGCTGGCTCTTTCTCCCTGGTGGTAGTTCTGAACTGAAAGTTCTTCATGCTTAAAGGGACCTTTCCTGACCCCCTACTCCCATCCTCAAGCCATTGTCCCCTTTCGCCCCATGGAGGCAGAATTCTTAGGAAACAAGAACTTGATTTTATGACTTTCCATTCTCCCCCTCCTCCCCCCACAATGTTTTGGGAATGAATGAAAGGCCCATTTTGTTCTGGTGTCCTTGTTACTCAATAGAAATCAACCTTTTGTGTTAAAATATATATATATATATATATATATATTCTTAGACAGCTGTCTATAGTAGTGTCAAACTCAAATAAAAATCTGCTCGGTGGGCATCATATTAACTTAGAAAACCACAAATTTAACATTCATTTGCCAAAGAAAAAATTTTATGTGCAATTGAGACCATGTTACTACACTAATCAATAGACTCCTTTTACTTCCCATTACCTCCAGAACAATATATTAAGTAGTATTGCTAATATGTAAAGGCATTTGAAATTTAATTCATTCCTGACTTTCTGATCTTCTTACATTTTAGTCACTTTCATGTACTTTACAATTCAACAACACTGGTCTTTTCAAATTTCTTACATATATCATCTCATTGACCAACTCCATGCCTTTACTCTGGCTATCCCACATTCCTGGAATGGTCTTCCTCCTCATTTCAGTCTCCTGATTTCCTTTAATATTCAGTTCAAATCTCATCTTCCACACTAGAGGTCTTCCATCGTCCACCATTCCCCCCCTCCTGCCCCCTTCAAGTTCATTCCCTAGGATATTATTGTTCATTTATATTGTAGTTACATAGTTATTTGCATATTGTCTTTTATATTAGAATATGAGCATCTTGAAGGCAGAAAATGTAATTTTGACTTTCTATATATCAGTAACACTCAGTGCAATTGCTAGCACTTAAGTATGTGACAAATGTTTGTTGATTAGCTGATGGTCTTGGATTCCATGACCACCTTTCTATTCACTATTTTACCTTAACTCCTGAATAAACTTATACTTCTTTAGACTTATACTCTGTTGGCTCCTCATTGGATAGAAATGATCCAGGGTTCTCATAGGTTATTTCATCAAAATGCACATGTTACAAAACAAAGGAATACCTAGATTCTTATATGTCTACCAGAATTTTAGCCACCAAGTGAGGAATTATGTAGAGTGAGGCCATCTCTAGAATCCCCTTAAAGACTATTCACTAAGGGCTGGATGGATACCAATTTAAATTTCTCAAAGTAATGTATATACAAATATAATCACAGATTTTTTTTAAGTATTTGAAGCATTGAACTCATTATAATCCCTTTGCAAAAGCTGCCATTAGCTATGATCTTTCTCTGTCTCAATATGAAATAGCATAGCTCAATTTAAATATGTGATATAAAAGGGTAGAAATTTACAATGAGGAGAAACTCAAAGCATCAGAAAACACACACACACACACACACACACACACATATATATATATATATATATATATATAAATTTGAAGGTACCTCAATCAACATCTAGACAAAAACTCCATATTATAAACAAAGAAATAAATTCAAAGATAAGTGATTTGCTGAAGATAATACAACCTTAGATCATGTCATGCTTGGTGTTCCAATGGGCATACTTTTGCATGAATTTTTCCTTCTTTATTTTTTTTTTCATTCACTACCACTATTGGGAAATTTTTATATCACTTTTTCTTCTGCACTAGTGAAGCTGGATGGAAATGTGGGTAGCTCAGTGGTACTTTTATTCCTTTGTTCTCCATCAGGATGTAGACTCACATTTCTAAGTTGAACCCCCCTGAGGGTCTACGTTGAGGATTCCAAAGCAATGTAAGGAATGAATAAGAGATCTGTTTCATTACTGGTATAAAGGAATAACAGTGCACATGGAAGATTGTTAAGAAAATATCATTAAAATTTTAAAAAGCTGGAAAAAAGCTTAGGTCCCAATTTGGAAAATGGCAAGAAATTAAATAATAAAAGGAAATTTGTTCAACCTGAATTGGTGGTGAAGTAAAAGTGATTGGTGCTGAAAGTTAATTCTGCAAAGAAATTTACTCAAAAACCTGAAAAGAAAATTGTAGCTAACCATTGAGATTTTATTCTCAAACTAGAGAAAGCAGAGAGGAAAGAAAGAGGGAGAGAGAGAGAGAAAAAAGAGAGGGAGAGAGAGAACATACATATAAATATAAAATAGTTTTTCTCTGAAAAAAACCCTCTTTTTCAGTATTCTATGTTGTTAGATGTTATTATCCAGTTACAATTTCATAGAATTCTAGATTAAAACCTATACGTATATACACATTTTTATATATAAACAATAATGCTTGACAATGTTCTTTAACTATCATGGTTAGTAATTGTTGTTGTTATTGTCACTGCTACTAGTGCTATTATTTTGTAGTGAAAAATATTTTATGACCAAACTTACAAGAACAGCACAGAAGATAGACAAAATTAAAAATGAGTACTTACTTGCAGCAAAACTCAGTTAGAAAAGTATAGAAATAGAATCTACTATATGATAAAATGATATAAATACCACTTTTCTATAAGCTATTAAATGTTTTTTGAGGGTGGCTATGTGGTGCAGTGAATAGAGTGCTGGCCCCGGAGTCAGGAGGACCCAGGTTCAGTTCCGGCCCCAGACACTTAACACTTAACTAGCTGTGTAACCTTGGGCAAGTTACTTAACCCCAATTGCCCTGCAAAAGGCAAAAAAAAAATGTTTTAGTCAGCATTTGAACTCAGGTCTTCCTGACTCCAGGCCTAGCACTCTATCTGCTCCACCACCTAGCTGCCCAATAAGTAATGTAGTTGTTTAAAAAAAAATTCTAATCCTGTCATTGTCCAAGAAAAAAATATTTATTTATGCTTAATATTTATTTGAATTATTGAAACTTGTTCATGGAGACTTTTTAACCACATTAATTCTCTAAGACCTTGCATTTATATTCAGAATTCACTCACAAATGAAAATAGAGGGGAAAAGCCAAATTGTCAACACTTGATTGTGTCCCTTATTTTTCCATTCACGATCATATGCGTAGGCATATCTAACATTGGTAACTATCAATAACAGAAAGAAAACATTTATCTTATTTCTGTTTCAAGAATAAAGACTGTTTCCTAACATAGTAGAGTGTAAGCACATTCTCCATGTATGCAGAATCCTTACTGGTTATCCTTTATCATGATTGTGATGTGATTGGAATGGAGGTTGAAGTTCTCAAATAGACCAACAAGATAGAATTCACTTTCTTCCTTCAAAATTCCAAATTGCAACACTCTGGAAACATAGATTTCCTTTGAAGTCCTGAGTAATTTCATGCACCAGAGGCTACAAGTCAAGTTTATAAATCAAAATTTCAGTTGACCCCTGACAAGATAATATCTGATTTCACTAATAGTCACAGTACTTGGCTTGTAGTGGTGAGGTCTCCAGACTTCTCCAGTAGAGGGCACACTCTTGGGAGTCTTTTCCAGAAAACTCTTTCCAAGGTGCTTTACTGTGGATAGATTAATGAGCAATTTCCTTACTAGGAGCCATGTTCCTGAAAACTTCTCCTTAAGAAGAAGAAGTTTAGACAAAGAAGTTTATTCTTATCTTTCAGTTTGGACTTAGAGAGCAACAGGAAGCACTAGTAATGAGAAACTTGGGCAGTGATGACTGTAAACATTAAAGCATTTATGATTTTGTTTCATGTGTCAAAATAGGGGTCTGAATAAGACCAATTAGCTTTTATGACCTTTTCAGATTTGAAGAAAGCTACATTATACATAATAAAGATTCTAAACAAAAATAATAATTAGCATCTAGCATTTGTATATCCCTCTAAGTTTTATAAATGCTATCACTTTTGATGCTTTCATCAATACTGTGAGAGATGTGATATTACTTTCCCCATTTTACAGATGAGGAAAACTGATCCAATGGAGTTTAAGTGACTTGCCCAGGCTCTCACAACTAGAAAGACTTTGAGACAGAATTCATTCATATTTTATCTATTTCAAATCCTTAGAAGCCTCTCTCTGCTATAATACCTAGCAGGCTCAAAGAATACTTAATCTATAATCATTATTCAAATTAGACCAATTAATGTCTGACCAAGCCGATGGTACTGTCCACATTTAAAATAGTAACCTGATTTTCCAAAAGAATATTCATGAAGATTAATTCTATAGTATCTCTTCAGCTACAAATCACTGATGGTAATTGATTCTAGTATTCTCTTTTTATGAGTAAAAGATGCCTGCTGAGTAGCTTTCAAGAGTTTTGGCATTTTTTGTTTAAGGAAAATGAAAGGAAGAACATATTCCAGGCAGAATCACATGATTCAATAAGCTTTCATCAAAGTGATAAGACACAAAGGTGAGAACTGACTCAGGGAAGCATTACCAGTATAATATTGAAGAAAAAATAGGTCTGACATTTCCCAGGGTAGTCTTTAATAAACTCTCTTTCTATCTTTGAATATAAGTAAATATAAACCAACTATTTTAGAATTAAAGAAAACTAAGAAGGTACTTAGTAAGATATAAGCTATTTTAGGTAACCATAATTTTTAATCTTACAATAACCCTTTTTTAAAAAGTTCATAAACTCATTAGTCCCACAAAAATGATTTTTTTCATGCACAATTCACACTAAACGTAATTACATTCACATTTTCATTAATATTTATTTATTATACTTAGCCATTCACCTGAATGAAAAAGATTGACTTTTGTTTGTAAAAGCAGAAAATAATAGATCTAGGTAGTATATGGATAGAGCCCCAGATTTGGAATCAGGAAGACAGAAATTTATATCTTCTGATCCTCCTTATGAGTATAAAGTTTGATAACTGGCCATGGTCTAGTCACTGAAACTCCATTTTTTCATATCTATATATGGAATTCATATCTTCATATGTTTTCATGCTTATATATGAAAAACAATAATGTCTTTAGCACTATATCACAAATTGCTTGGATGAAGTAATTTGTATAAAGTGGTTTGCAAAACTTACTGTGGTCCGTGAAAGTTGCCTAAGGTTACTTAACAAACTAAATTGAAAATTTCATGATAATCATTATAAGAAAGATTAAAAACACAAGTAAAGGGGCAGCTAGGTGGCACAGTGAATAGAGCACTGGCCCTGGAGTCAGGAAGACCTGGGTTCATATCCAGCCTCAGACACTTAACACATACTAGCTGTGTGACCTTGGGCAAGTCACTTAACCCAAATTGCTCTGCCTTGCCCCCTCCAAAAAGCAAACAAACAAACAAAACATAAGTGAAGTTAAGAATGAGGAAATAAAAAATGTATTTATTAAGAATCAAACATGGAGGCAGGCCTGGAAGGAGCGGCCAGCAGAGGAAGGCCCGGAAGGAGCCTGATCAACTCAGAGGGCAAGTCTTCCCACCAACCACAAGGGCCACTACCAGGCTGTAAGGGTTATGGGATTTAAAGATCTCCCATGCCCCATGGACATGCTGACATAGCAGAGCAAGAGAAAGTGAAAAGCCGAGCTAATGGTCCTGCGGTTGGCAGATGGTGGCGGTTGCCTTTTTTTTTTTTTTTTTT
>NW_027187391.1:52803316-52818661 GCF_028583685.1 Petaurus breviceps papuanus
GTTGCCTTTTTTTTTTTTTTTGAGTTAGGACTCCGGCTGAGCACTGCCAGGGGCCGGAGCTGCTGGGAGCGCTCTTCCAGGATGCTGGGTGGTTGCTGTGAGTGGGGAGAGGAGGACCTTTGCCTGAGGTAGCCTGTTCTGTTTTAAAGGCTTGAAAATGTGGGTGCTTTCTACTTTATCTACCTGTGCCAATATCATAACTACTGTGATGGCTTTCACTTTCTGGTTTTGGGACTCAGTCTTTTGGTATCTTAATAAATTTTCTAGTTTATTTCCCCAAATGGCAAACCTGAAGTATTTTGTGATGGATAATTACATCAGCATATTTGTAATCTCTATAGGCATTGTGAATATGGCATTGCTGATACACAGGCCTATCACCAAAGGGCTGGGACTGGACAGAGCAAGGTAAGAAGCAAATACAGGGGCCCCTGTCCTGGACAGCAAACACTCCTGGGGCTACCACTTCAGATATATATATTTTTTTAAAGCCCCTTTCAGGACCTCCAAAGACCAGGATGACAGAGTGAACCTCACTTGCTCCAAACCCCCCCTCTGACTCTGAAAACATAGTAACTCTTGCCCCAGGGAAAAACCCTCTACAGTAAAGGCTTGGGATCCTAGAGGAAGGGTGTGGCTAGGGCCCTGCCACAAAATGGGTAGAAAGCAGACTACAAAGACAAAGACTCTGGAGTCCTACTATCCTCAGAGGGAAGAACCAAACTCAGAGGGAGACAATGTGGACTCCACATCCACAGCTGAAACTTCAACAGGGAATGGATCCCAAGCACAGAAGGCTCTCCTAGATGAGATCAAAAGGAACTTTGAAGACAAAATGAGAGAGATAGAAAACAAAATGAATAATTCCCTCAAAACCAAAATAGAAGAATTAGAAAAACATTATAATGAGGAAAACATGTCTCTAAAAAGAAAAGTGCATTATATGGAAAAGGAGCTCCAAAAATTAACCAAGGAAAATGATTTGCTAAAACCTAGAATCAACCAAATGGAAACAAATAACTGTATGAGGAACCAAGAACTACTCAAGCAAAACAACAAGAATAAAAAATTAGAAAAAGAGATAAAATGCCTCAAAGAAAAAATAACTGACCTGGAAAACAGATCCAGGAGAGATAATCTGAGAATCATAGGCTTACCAGAAAATCATGATGAAAAAATGAGCCTGGACAACATTCTCCAAGAGCTAGTTAAGGAAAACTGCCTGGAGATACTAGAATCTGAAGGTAAAATAGAAACCGAGAGAATCCACCAGACAACTGCTGAAAGAGATCCTAAACTGAAAAGTCCTTGAAATGCTGTGGCCAAACTCCAGAACTACCAGATAAAAGAGAAAATACTTCAAGCAGCCAGAAAGAAAGAATTCAAATATCGAGGGTCCACAGTGAGGATCACACAGAATTTGGCAGCTTCTACACTGAAAGATCGGAAGGCAGTGGAATACAATTTTCTGGAAGGCAAAAGAGCTTGGGTTACAACCAAGGATAACATACCCAGCGAGACTGAGCATATTCTTCCAGGCAAAGAGATGGTCATTCAACAATATAACAGAGTTCCAGACCTTGATAAAAAAAAAAAGCCAGAACTCAATGGAAAATTCAACCTCCAATTACAAGATGGAACAGTGACTTAGAAAGGTAAACAAGGAAAACACACACACCCTGCTATTTGATAAGAGCAAACTGGTTATAGACAAGTAGAGCGTATGAGTATAAAATACACAAAATAATGATTTAAAAAAATCTTATTAAGGGCTACAAAGGGATGGCAATGGAAGAAAAGGAATGAATGAAGTGGAAAAGGGTAAATTATGCCACATATTGAGGCATAAAAACTGTATAGCAGAGGAAAAGAAGGGAGGGAGATGGGAATCATATAAGCTTTTCCCTCATTGGTTCTGGTACAAGAAGGGAATAACAACCAGTTAAGCATAGGACTCTATGGAGAAGAAATGCAAAAAGTATCATTTTAGAGGGAAAGAGGGGAGGGAGAGGAGTTTTGCATGAGATTTGTTCCTGTCACTCTTGATGCGAAGAAGAAATAACATACTTCATTAAATATAAAAATGTTCAACTTTGAAGAGGAACAATTATGAGACTAGACATGATTCTTCATATTTAAACATTTCTCATGTCTCTTTCCTTATTGTCTTCATTATGGCCTAGGAAGTGAATCTCTTGCTGCTACAGAGTGGGTTTTTCTGTTTTATAAGACATTATGGTACAACAACTGAATTAACACTGGTTTTTTAACTTATATGGATTGACCCATGACAAGTAAAAATAAATGCTATTTATTCTGTAAAAAAAAAAAAGAATCAAACACGAAAGTGAAATAAATTAAGGAGTAGGCTGAGTGGTGGTGGTTTTGTGTGATTTCAACCTCTCAGTTTAATACCTTATACAATCAACTAGCCCCACCACAACTACAAGTGTTGTACCATCCTTAAAACCTACTTCTTAGTAGATCTCTTTAATGAAAAGGATAATGAACATATGCATAAATAATACATTAGAAACAAAGATCTAACCTGGAAAATCAAACAGAAGTTGCAAAATATCCAATGTAAGTTTGAGCAAGTAGGGTGGTACATTAGAGAGAGTGCCAGGTTTGAAGTCAGGAAGACTCACCATTCTGAATTCAAATCTGACCTTAAGACACCTACCCGCTCTGTGACCCTGGGAAAGTCACTTAACTTCATTTACCTCAGTTCCTCTTATGCAAAATGAGATGCAGAAGGTAATGGCAAAACCATTCCAGTATCTTTGCGCAGAAAACTCCAAATGTGGTCAAGAAGAGTCAAACACTCTGAACAAGGAATCTGAAAGCAGGTGGTAGAATGGTCAGGATGTTTCCCTAAACTTAAAAGTAGAGGAAGTAAAGAAGTAAAAGAACATAAGAAGGGATTAAAATGGAGAAGGTAATTTTACAAATTTTTACTCAGAAAAAATGTATATTTTGCTTTCCATATATACTAAATGAGTGTTTTTCATAATTATGCTTATGTTCCTTTGTTTTTTCTATTTAAATTTATTTTCATTTGTTTAGTCTAAAGCACTTGTATTTAATTATTTTTAACATGTTCAAGATGACAGTAAAATATAAGAATGTCTCTTGTGATAAACAATATACATCATAGGAAAAAAGATCAGAGGTAAATATCTTTTTTCCTGTATTTTACAGATTTTTTTCATTCATAGGGAACTAAGTAGTCAACTTCAATTACTCTTATTATTTATGACTTACTTAATGTCATAAAACATGGTTGACACTTCATAAAACATAAAACAGAAAGGATAAGTTCTCCACCTTGGGCAACAAACTTTCTAAGTTAGATGGTAACAAAATAGGAGGCAATAGTAAAATGTTTATTCCTGACATGATGAAAGATGAAGTCAGTGTTGGAAGCCTGAAAAACAGAATAAAGTTATTTAAATAAAACAGTGCTTCCTGATTCAAAAACAACTTAATGCTAACTCAAGTGCATGCAGTAGGAGAGCCATTCAGTTAGGGAGCTATTTGCTTCTGCAGAAATATAGACACTAGAGAAAATATTAGAATTGTATGTGTGTGTCTTGGTGTGTATGTGTGTGTATGTGTCTCTGCATGTGAACATGCATGTGAAGTAGAATATTGTGGTGCTTAGCACTAAATAATGAGTGCCTCTTGTCATTTCATATGCCATCCCTATGAATGACAGGCATTACTTTTACTTTTTGCATATAAAGTACTTGTCCTAAAGCACTCCTCCATTTGCACTGGTCACCTCACATGCCTGAAACAAATTCCCTTCTTATCTCTGCCTCATAGAATTTTTCTCTTCCCTTAAGATATGGCTCAGACACCATCTTCTGTATAATGTCTTTCCTGATCCAACCAACTAATTAAGTCTTCCCAACAAAGGATCCTTCTAGCTCTAAAGTTTATATGATTTCCAAGTGAAGTTCTTTAGAAGTGAAGTAAAATAAAGGAAAACTTGTGAACATATAGCAATATTGTTTTTATTTACATTATCATTAGTAATGATAATGAGAATAACAACCTTTATATAATGCTTTGCAAAAAGTATATTATCCTCAAAAAAAAACAAACGAACAAAAACCCTGAGAGGTAGGTGCTATAATTATCTCTATTTTATATATAAGGAGAAGGAATCAGATAGCAATTAATACCTGCCGAGAACCATACTATTAAGTGTACAAAGTAGGCTTTAAATTCAGGTCTTCTTGACTCCTGGTAGAGCACAACTGAATAATAATAAGAAGAAGAAATTCTGTCATATTCAATTTTTTCTTGTTAAAAACATTTGCACAGGGCAGCTAGGTAGCACAGTGAATAGAGCGCTGGCCCTGGAATCAGGAGGACCTGAGTTCAAATTTGGCCTCAGACACTTAACACAAAAACTAGCTGTGTGACCTTGGGCGAGTCACTTAACCCCAATTGCACTCCAAAAAGCAAATAAAAAACCCAGAACATTTGCACAGCTTACCCTCCCCCTTACTAATGCACTTACGTATTTCTGAATTCTTTTTTCAGAATTCCTCATTCCTTTACCAGTAAGCTAAAGTGACACTTCCTAAATGAGATAACCTCAGAAGCTAGTGTCTCCTTCTCCCAATTATCTTGTATATATCCAGAACATAACTCATGAGGTTCCTGACATATGATAGACATAATTACTTAATGATTTTAAAAATAATTTTTTTTAATTTCTAAATAATTTAATTTTTCTACTTCACTTTTGATTGACTGATCTCAAAGATTTTGAATACTTTTATAGCCTAGTGAAGTATATTTAAACTCATTAGCTTTTCATTCAAGTTTCTTCACAATTTGGCTCCAACCCAGCTGTCCACATTTATACTTTACTACATTTCTTTGGGTCTTCTATATTTCAGGTAAATTCTCTACGTTTCATCTTAATTCTTGTGCTTCATGTTCTCTCACTTCCATTTCTGTGCCTCTGGTTAGTCCTTTGCCAAGTCAGAAATTGACACTGCCAATCCCTCCCTTTTCTCTATCATTTAAACTCTTTTCCTTTCTTTAAAACCCAATTCCTCCATAGACTTCTCTGGCCCTACCCCATGAGTTTTCTCTTCCCTCTCAAATTTTTCATAGCACTTTTCCTGTACTGTCCTTTGCAATTTTCTCATACTTTCTTTTACGAGAGATTTTTCCTTTGTACTTGTCTTTTACCCCAAAGATTTCGGAATGCAGGACCTATGTCATACCCATATTTCTATGCCCAGTGTGTAGCACAATGCCTTGCATGCAATACAAGCTTAACCAGTGTCCATGGAATTGCACATAGGCTAAAAGTATAGGACAAGTTGGCCTACCTAAAACTTAGGGTACTGCTCATGCTTGCACAGTTTCTACTTCTGGGGCATATGTTACTGGTTACATTGTTTTTGTCAAGTGCCAAGTGGGATATCAACTGTTAGATATTTGGTTAGAAATGTATCTGTGAAGTTTGGGGCTGAGAGATCCAGACCATCACTGAAAATCACATATCCCATACTTCACTTCTTAAATTATATGTAAGAATTGTTTTTTCCAGGTATTTTTTCATGAAGACAAGGGTCCATTCAGTAACAGGTCCTGGGAGGTATTAGGAAATGTGATGAACTAGAAAAAAAAAGAATATAAATGAAATGAAATAATAAAATCATTGATAGTATATCAATAAAAGTCAAAGATCACCAAGTCTCCAAATAAATTAAGGAAATGAGGGTTAAGATCACACAATCTTTTGAAAATGAGATATTAAAACATAAAGAGTGTAAAGTTCCTAAAGCAGCTGATTGCAAGACTGGGGGGAAAGAGGCATAAGAGGGCTAGAGAGATAGAAGTGAAGAAGATCTTAAGGTAAGCATCACCGGATAATAAACAGCTTGTATAGAACCTCGTCAGATGTAATCTAGTCCAATCTCATTATTGCAGAGTTAAGAAAACTAAGGTTCATGGAGGTTAATGGACTTACCAAATCCTATATAGTTAATAATCATCAGATAAATGATTGGAACCTTGGTCTAATGCCTCCAAAGGTAGTGAATTTCTGATATTAATCACTGATTCCAGCAGAAGGGAAGACAAAGTGGCCAAAATTAAATTTCATTTTGTCAAAGACTTCATGACCTACTAAACTTATTAGGTAAAGGTAGAATTATATTATTGGCATAATTATCATAATAATACCCATTATTAAAATGGGTAAGGTAAAAAAAATGGGAATTAATTCTCTTCAATAACACATTAATTCAGAAGCTCTTAGGCTTCCTATAATGTTATTAAAGGTCCAGATATTCCAAGAACAATTTTCAAATGGATTTCCAGTAAGGACTCAGTCCACATTGGGAAAATATCAATATGCAGAAATGATTTCAAAGACTTGTATTTTTAAAACTTTGAAGGACCTCAAAGATAATTTAATTCAATCTACTTGTGAAAAAAATGAGGAAATAGACTCAGGTATATGAAATAGGAAGTCAATATAACAGAGCAAATTAATAGAAGAGCTAAGACTGCAACAACCCACCTTTCTTAACTTCTCATCCAGAGTGTGATGGATTGAAATACATTCAGTAAGGAGTAGTGGAAGTGAGTATAAAACTATGAGAAGATTTGGGCTCTAATCCAGGCCCCACACCTTAATACCCAAGTCACCTTAGACAATAATTTTACCCCCTCTGCTACTCAGGTTTTGTTGTTGTTTTGTTCTGTTTATTATTTGTTTCTTTTTGGAAGCAATAAAGGTTAAGTGACTTTCCCAGGGTTGTATTGCTAGTAAGTGACTGAGGACAGATTTGAACTAAGGTATTTTTGATTCTGGAGACAGAGCTCAATACACTGTGCTACCTAGCAGCCCCTTGTACTCAGTTTTTCCACCTATAAAGTAAGGGAGATGGATTAGGTTATTTCAAAGGTTCCAATTAGCTCTAAAAACTTATGATTCAATGTGAAGTTCCTAAAAATGAAGATATTATAAAGTACCTTTGTGACCACACATCAGTAATGTTATTAGGTCATAGATTCTGTCAAATTTGCCTAACTGAATAGAAAGAAAATGATTCCCTGTTACATTATTCTGCCTGTCTTCATGCTTGGCATGGTGTTTTTGTGTATATGTGTCTCTCCCACAGGCAATTCTACATGTGAGAATATATTGCTTGTTTATCACTGCCTCTTAGATACTCTAGCTCTCTTAAACAAGGAGCTAAAGTATAAATTCCTATATGAGTCTTTCTCTGACCCTCTACTCTCTGCTAAACTTCTAGGACCGCCTCCCTCCATTACTTTGCACTCATTTTGAATGCATTTTGTATTTGCTTTCATGTTTAAATGTTATTTACCCCCAAAGAATTTAATATCCTTATGGGGGAGGACGATTCTGTTTCTGTCTTTATATCCCTGAGAACTAGTACAGTGCCTGGCATATAGTAGACACAATAAATCTCTCTTTCTCTTTCTCTCTCTTTCTCTCTCTGTATCTCTCTCTTTCTCTCTCTCACACACACATACACACACACACACACACATATATGTATATTTCATCATCTTAATATATGCATATATCTCTATATCTCTATTCCTTCCCCTATCCAATGAGTCACATCTCTTACAGCAAAGAATTAATTAGAAAGGGATCAGAGAGAAATTAAGCAAAACTAAGAAACTTATCAACCCAATCAGACAGTGTATGCAATGTTCCACACATATAGTATCCCTACCTTTTCAAAAAGAGGAGAGAAGATAAACTATTTGGCTGGTTTATAATGACTATGATAGAAGAAGAGATACAGAGAATGAGAAAGACAAAGATAGACAGAGAAGCATTGGAGTATGTCCTAGAATGTTTAATTTAGTCCAAGTCAACTTGAATATCCCTAAGAGAAATTAGGAAGAATAAGTGGATGCTTTGTGTTTTTTTTATTTGCACCTCTAGAAAGGGACAGTGTGCTTAGATTTGGTTCCCATTTCTATGAACAATATGGCCTTGAGTTAAACAATTTATTCCTTCCCCTCAAGCTTTCTCATAAGTACAATTAGGGGATTGGATTAAATGATCACTAAGCACCCTTATAAAAATTCTATGACTGAGATAGCTTTTCAAGTGAAGTCAGCACTACTGCCTTGTGTTGGAGCTATCTGAATTCCAAGCAAAAGATCTCTGGAATATATATGAATGTTTAATTAAATTTGTTTTCAGTGCCTCAAAGGTTATATCAATATAGAACTAGAAGATCCTACCTAATTATCACATTATTCAATGATACTAACATACAATTGGGGACCTATAAAATATTAAGCTCTACAAAAAACCAAGATTTATGTTTTTTTTATTTTATTGATGTTTTTATATTACCTTCATTTCCCAATATGTCTCTTTCCTCCTCTATCCGGAGAACCATTCTTTAATATAAAGGAATAGAAACAAAAGCATTTCAACCAAATTGATCAACATATAAACTAAGTTTGACACTACAAGTAGTGTCCCATATTTCCAATTCTACAAAGAAGGAAGGAGATGAATCTTATAGTGTCATTTCCTATATATAGGCCACTTTCTCAAAATATGTTGTAGCCTGATTATTGCCATCATGCATCTCAAATTTTTCTTTGACTTACTTGGAAATATTGGGGTTCTATATGCCTTTATGCAACATGGAAAATTCAATGTTAATTTGTCTTCAATGAAAGGTTAAGATATCTAGAATCCACAAAGTTTCTTTGGAAATATTACAACCATGAAAACTATATATTTACTGCCAAATCCTAGAGAGACAAGATGTGAGGTGGAAAATATTGAAGGAAAAAGAAAAAATAAGCTACAGAATAATATTATTTTATATAAAGAACTTATCAACTAAGCTTAACTTTGGAACAAAGTTTGAGTTAGAAGCCTAGATTTGTCTAAACCCATCTTTTATCTCATGCATTATAATGTAATAAAATTTTTCTTTTGCAGGCAAACAATAATTTAGACTCTATAATCTCCTCAAAAAGAATTTAGATAACTAGGCAGACAGTTTTTTTTTTCCCCTCTCTCTCATATGCTTATTCCAGGGATAACGAAAATGACTAGGAGCTGTAAGATGAGTATAGCCTGTTGAAAAAACTGAGTTTTGTGAGATTTGCACGGTGTTGGCGCATGGTAGTGAGGACCTGTAAGACTAACTAGCGGAGAGGCAAAAATTGTCGTAAATCTCGAACTCAGGAATTCCAATTTGCAGTGGACTATGGCAATTTATTTTTTTGCATTAAATTTGGCATGAATGTGGAAAGCCTGCTGGAAATGGAGTTGGAAGGGAGGAGGTCACCAGGCTACCTAAAGAGGTGAGGACCTGTCCAGGCCAGAAGCAGAGCTCCTGTGATGATCTGCAGTAGGACTGGGCCCGTGATTACTCCCTGCACTTATGGCCTATGTCTTCTTGAAAATTATACTTGTTGCCAGAATTCAAGGTCCCTGTAAATACCATGTTTCTGTGAGTGCTATGCCCCTTCAGGCTCCTGCTCTTCCACCTGTATATATTGCTTACAGAGGGAATGGCCTCTGAACTGGGAAATATAAAACATTGGAATATATCAATTTTACTCAGAGATACTTGTCTGGAGATTTGGAATGCCATTATTGTATTTTAAAGTCAAGGAGTTTGAGAAGTAAAATGAAAAACAATAAACCCATTTTTATATTAGAGACTTTCTGCATTAGTGTTTTCCATATTTACATAATTTGACTCAATACTTAAAGGGAAATATCACAAGCTGACTTTTCTTAAATTCTATTTGACACAAAGATTCCATGGAATGAATGAAGGGAAAAAGTTACAATTATTATTGGTTTACTATGTGCTAAGCATTGAGGATACAAATGAAAAAAAGAAGACATTTTCCACTCCCAAGGATCTCACACTCTAATTGGGGAACACACACATGTACATACATGTGTATATATCCACACATACATGGATGTAAACATATATTTAATATATACACACTTTCATACATGTATGAAAGTTCAGCTTCAAAGAGGATGAAGAAAGCTAAAGCACAAAGAGACACGACAGTTAATGAGGCCTAGGTGTTCTACAAACACTCTCCAGGAAACACTGAGACTTCAACTTAATTGAATTCAATTCAACAAGCATTTAATTAGCATCTGCAATTTGCTAGGCAATGGAGATACAAAGACAAATGATGAAATAAGCCCTATCTTCAAGGAGCTTACTATATTCTTTTGGGAGTATACAAAAATGTAAGAAAAAAATTAAATGCAAAATATCAGTTAAATAATTTCTAGGAAGATGGAACACATTTTATATAAAAAGAAATTTGCCAATTTCTTGGCAAACAATAGAACAATTGTTACAGATGATACAATGATGTAACAGGGTAGGGGGGATAGAAAAGCTGACATGTATGAGTTTGAGGGAAGGGAACTTTGAGGCAGGTAGATTATGTCTAAAAGTCAAAGTAATTCTAAGTATAGCAATATAGACCAGTAGATTACCGTGACCGTCACAGAAGCTATGGTAGGATAGAAAAAGAGATATTGTTTTGGCCTTATAATCAAAGAAGCTGTCGATGAAATCTTGGTGTCTGGCTGGTCATAGTGGGTTCAAGTAATAATTAATTCACAAAATTATTAAATGGGGCAGACACACCCAGTTCTTTGGTATTCAGTGGAAAGAGCATGATGGCAATAGGAAACAAGGCCACTTTAATAACCACAGAGGGTATAGCAACAAGCAGCACAGAAAATACAGAGGAAAATAGAGAAAGGTGTACAGTCAGATGGCAAGGGGTCAGGGAATGGGATGGCGAAGGAAGACAAACTGAGGGGGAGAGGGAGAGATTTACCCTAATGTTCTATACACAGATGGAATAAGAATTCAATCTATTATGTGACAACTATTTATTATCTGCTTTTTATTTTGCATATACTTTTTAATGTATGTATTTCTGTCCTTCCAGTGAAGGCAAACCTTTTGGGGAGAGCAGGGAATGTTTCATTTAAATCCTTGTATTGCTAATAGCTCTCACAGTGCCTGGCACTTGGGAGACACTTAATAAAGACTTGTTCATTGATTGATTGATTAAGTGGTTAATAACACTGTTATTACTGAATCTATTTGCACATGACCATCAAACTACTCCCTCTCTAGAGAGTCTACAATTTTATAGCTATATATCATTAATGACCTTGTATTTTTAAAACATGTTATCTTTGAATCCCAGCACCTTGAACAGTGCCTGACACAAAGTAGAAGCTAATAAATTCTCATCAAATTCAATCTCACCCTACAACCTTTTCTGAATGAACAGATATTTAAATTTTTATTACTCTTGTGTAGGATAAAAAGACACTAGAAGAATAAACAGAAGTGTTGGAAAAGAGAAAATGTTTGACAAGAACTTTATTTTGAAAACATTTAGAAATATTGATATGTAACATATGGTTTCTATAGAGTTGTTGAACTCTTTTTTAGTGGATCAAGAAATATTTAGTAGTAAAAAAAAACAAATTATAATTTTTAAAATTGCCAAATTATTTCCCCAGAATTCCCTTATAAAATACATAGCATAAATATTTTGCATGTTTCTATATGAAAGTTTTTATTTTTAAACAACTACATGTAAAAACAATTTTAACTTTTTAAAAATTTTGCATTCCACATTCTCTCTCTCCTACCCTCTCTAACCCCTCCTTGAGAGAGTAAGCAATTAGGCCTAGAATAAACATGTGCAGTCATGCAAAACATGTTTCCATATTAGCTATATAGTAAAAGAAAATAGAAAAAAAAAGAAAATGAAAGAAAAAAAGTATACTTCAATATGCATTCAGACTCCATCAATTCTTTCTATCAAGATACATAGCATTGTTTCATCATTAATCCTTCAGCATTCTCTTGCTTTGTAATGCAGAGAATACCTACGTCAATAAGAATTGATCATCACTCACTATTGCTATTACTGTATACAATGGTCTTCTGTTTCTGCTCACTTGACTTTGTACCAGTTCATGTATATCTTCCCAATTCTTGTGTTTCATTTTTTCAAGTATCCCGCTCATCATTTCTTATAGCACAATAGTATTCCATCACTGTCATATACCATAATTTATTCAGTCATTACCCAATTAAAGGGCATCACCTCAGTTTCCAATTCTTTGACAACATAAAAAGAATGCGAAAAAGTAATTTTTATTAATTTATCCTTTTGCCTTTTCCTTAATCTCTTTGGAATATAGACCTAGTGGTGGAATTGCTGGGTAAAATGGCAGTCACAGTTTTATAGCTTTTGGGCATAGTTTGAAACTGCTCTTCAGAATGGTTGGAAGAGTGCACCAACAGTGCATTCATGTCCCAAATTTCCCACATCTCCACCATTATTTGTCATTTTACTTTTCTGCCATGTTAGCCAATCTGGTAGGTATGAGGTGGGACTTCAGAGTTGTTTTAATCTTCATTTCTCTAATCAATAGACAAAGCATTTTTTCATGTGACAATAGGTAGTTTTGTTTTTCTCTTCTGAAAACTGCCTGCCCCCATTTGATAATTTAATAATTTCCTGAATTATCAGTTCATCCCACTATGACCAGCCAAACAACATGATTCTGCTGACAGCTTCTTTGATAAGAAGGCCAAAATAAAATCTCTTCATCTGCCCTACAGTTCTTCTGTGGAGGTCACAATAATCTACTACTCTATATAGCTGCACTTATAATTACTTTGATTTTCAGAAAATTCTTACCCCCAAGAGATTATACCCAGTTTTGCTGGGTAGGTAATACTTGGTTGTAATCCTAGTTCTTTTACCCTCTAGAATATCAAATTCCAAACCTTCTGATTCTTTAATATGAAGCTGCTAGATCTTGTGTTATCCTGATTGTGGTTACATGATATTTTAATTCTTAATTTCTGGCAGTTAGAAGAATTTTCTCCCTCTCCTGGGAGCTCTGGAATTTAGGTAGAATATTCCTGGGAGTTTTTTTTTTTTTTTTTATGGGGGATCTCTTTCAGAAAGTCATCAGTGGATTCTTTCAATTCTATTTTTACCATTGTTTTCAGGTAGTCTAATAATTTATAAAAATGATCTCTCCTGTATTTATTTTATAAGTCAGTTGTTTTCCCAATTAGCTATTTCACACTTTCTTCTATTTCTTTCTTTCTTTTTGTTTTATTGTTTCTTGATTTCTCATGGAGTCATTCATTAGCTTCCATTTGCTCAATTCTAATTTTTAGGGAATTATTTTCTCTGAGGAGCATTTTTACCTCATTTTCCAATTTGCCAGTTTTTGCTTTTTGAGAAAGCAAATCTCTATAGTAGATTTTTGTACCTCATTTAGCAAGCCATTAACTCTTTTTCTGAATTTTTTTCTCTACCTCTCTAATTTTATTATTAAAACCCCTTTTGACCTCTTCCAGGAATTCTTTTGGGGACTGTGATCAATTTCACATTTTTATTGGAGGCTTTGCATGAAGGTGCTTTATTTCTTTGTCTTCTAGTTTAGTGTTTTGATCTTCCCTGTCACTGCAGCAATCAAGTAAATAAAATAAAGTCTTATTTTATTGTTTATTCATTTCTTTTCATCTATTTTTTTTTAAAATTGGGATCTATTCTTGGACTGAAAGGAAGAATTTTGCTATTTTCTGGGGTCTATAAGATTTTACTTCTTCTAAAGTGGTATGATCTAAAGAGATGTGAGGCCAATGTTCTTCTGGCATATGCTGTAGTTTGTGAGCAACTACCAACTCTATTCTGCTTTAAAACTCTGACCAGAATCCCTACTCCCCTGATGATATAAGCTCTGGTATTGTAGTGCTTCTTCTGGCCCTGAGATTTGAACAAAATGAAAATTCCTAAAAATTTTGCATTTAATATTAATAGCTGACAAATTTAAAGAGTTTACTTTGTGCTACATTGTGCTAAGCACTTTAAAATTATTGTATTATTTGATTTTCAGAATGACCCTGGAAGGTAGGGGATACTATTATGTACATTTTATACACTTTATACTGGGGCAAATATAGGTTAACTTCCCTTAAGTCACACAGATAGTAAGTGTCTAAGGTTATATTTGAACTCATTTCCTCTTGACTCCCGGCCCAATGTCTGTGCCTTCTATCCATTGTGCCACAAAACTTCCTCTATGTCTGTCTCAAAAAAAAAAAAAAGATTATCGCAAGAATAATATGCTTTGATCAGGTAGGATTTATTCCAGGAATGCAAGGATGCTTTAATATTAGAATAACCATTAATATAATTGATCATATCAACAATAAAACTAGCACAAAACACATGATTATCTCAATAGATGCCTTTTCTAGGCTTCTGGTAAAATACAATATCCATTCCTATTAAAAACACTAGAAAGTATAGGAATAAATGGAATCTTCCTTAAAATAATAGGTAGCATCTATTTAAAGCTATCAAAAAGTATTATATGTAATGAGGATAAGATAGAACATTTCCAAAAAGATCAGGGGTGAAACAAGGATGTCCACTATCACCCCTCTTATTCAATCTGGTACTAGAAATGTTAGGAGAGGCAATTAGGGAAGAAAAAGAAATAAAAGGAATCAAGTTACGCAAAGAAGAGACTAAGCTATCACTCTTCACAGATGATATGATGATATACCTAGAGAATCTTAAAGTATCAAGTAAAAAACTACTTGATACAAGCAATAAATTAGCAAAGTTATAGAATATATGATAAGCCCACATAAATCCTCAGCATTCCTATATATTTCTTTTTTAGAAGTAAAATATATCAAAATAAATATTTAACAATTTTAAAATATTTTGAGCACATTCTTTTAAAAACTCAGTTTATAATGTTAAAACATCTAGATTAAAAGGGAAGTTGCTTCTTTAACAGCATTTCCAATACAAAAGTGTACCAAGTTTCATAATATCCTTTTTGAAACATAATAATAATATACATGATATCACATATTTAAAACATGAAATTAAACTTAAAATTGGTCAGATAACATCAATTCAGTAGAATGCATTTCTTTTTTTAATTTTTCAAATACTTTATTAACTTCTGATTTACATCATTCGTTTTTGACAGATTTTGAGTTACAAATTTTCTTGCCATTTTCCCCCTAGCCACCACCCCAAAATAGCAATCCCATGTGATATCCCCTCCTCCAATCTGCTCTCTCCCATATCTTCTCCCATACCTCTTTAGACTTTTCCAGTAGGGCATTGTGGATCTCTATGCCACAGTGCCTGTATATCTTATTTCCCAATTACATGTAAAATAGTATTAATAATAGTATATATATATATATATATATATATATATATATATATATA